>NW_028230441.1:22253094-22553094 GCF_043228905.1 Azolla caroliniana
AGCTTTACTCTTTTTGGCGTCAATTCATGAAATTTGAAGCGAATCGACATAAAACAAGCAGAAGAATTAAAGAACGAGACGCTACATACCTTCAAATGGTTTCTAGTTAGGGTTCGAGGACGTGAAGCATCCGATTCTTTACCATCCTCCCTCTTCTTAACCTCCTCGGTGTCCAGACGTTGAGAGAGAAGAAGGATCTCCTGAGCGGCATGGAAACAGCGAGAGCAGATATCGTTGAGGTTTCGCGATCGGAAGGGGTAGTCACAGAGGCAACAGGACTCCATAGGTCTCTGGGACTGTTTCCTGTACCCTCTCGCGTCGGTGTCGCTGTCGCGGTCTTCCTCTGCGTCTCTGTTCCTGCGCATCGGCCATAGCCAAAAGCTCTCCTTTCTCGTTATTTACCAGACTACCCCTGTGATTTCTGATAATTACAAATAGTACCCCCGGCCTTTATATATATAACTACCATTTTGGAGGGCCTTGGGAAGAAAAAGAGAAAGTGCGATAAATACATCATACATTCATTATTATTATTATTATAGGAATCGGCAACAGTTCGGTCTCGGCTTAACCGGTTTGGAAAGTTTTCAAACTTGAACCGAGCCAATTCCTAAACCGGTTAAGCGAATCGGTTTGGACAAAGCCCTTTAGCCTTAATCAGTTTGTAAACCGGTTTGGCCTCATCCGATTCGATTCGGCTTGAGCTTTGTCAAACCGAGCTCAAACCATTTAAAGAAGGTCAAGCCTAAACAGAGCCAAACCAAACCACCAAATTGTTTTTTAAACGGTTTAGCGGCTCAGTTTAGGTTTGAACCGAGCTGTTGTCAAGTCCAAAATACATGCATACATAGATTCTACTATCATCTTCAGAGGTCAAATATGGCCTATGAGACCAAAAATATTACATTTCATGTAATATATGTGAAAGTGGGTAGCGACCCTTGATGTCCAAGAACTTTACCAATGAATGTTACAATTGAGGGTGCACCTTGTGATTGTGAGAGAAATTCACATGAGTATTCGATTTGGTTAAAGATATGTGGAACGCATAGTCGAATATGGTCAAAGGCAAAGCATTGTACCAAGTGTGATACTCAAACTCCCAAACTTGTTTAAACCAAAGTGTGCATGGTTAACCACTCTCATCCCAACGCCCCATTTCACACTGCAATGTGTGTGAGCTAATTTGTATGGAAGTAATGGTACAAATTGTAGACAATGGTATGGGCTCTAACATGTATTGATGGGTACGGTTTCCCAATTCAGCAAAGATATATGGTTTTATAGTTAGGTCCATCATGTGTAGTATAATGTGTGAAGCGTGAGCCGTTACATTTTTCCAGTGTCATGATACATTGGCATTGCAAAAATACTTCATTTACAGAGGAATCTAGTGATGCATCATGAAGCGAGTGTGTTCCATCCTATCCACCAAACCATTTGAATATATATTGCATCCAAATATAACACAAAGTTTTGCTTCTATACATTGTTTGGATCCTTTTGGTTACTTTCCATGTGATTCTAGGAAGTCGATGTGAGGGACTTTTTTGAACACGAAGCATGTATTTGACATGACAACACTTTCCATGACCATGACCTCAATAGGAAATGATCCCATCCGGAAGGAGGAGGGTGTATTGCGTTTTTTTTAACTTGTAGAAACATTGTAAGAAAAATGCTTTTGGAAAATTTCAAACTCTTTTGAGGCTATTGCCCTATACTTCCACCCCATAAAGAAACACTAGTGTCACCAAAGTGTTGAAAAGGTATTTCCCAAGGACCCAACACTTTATGGAGAGAGAGAGAGAGAGATTAACACCTTCTAAGACCAAATTTGGCCCATGAGACAATTAGTTACAATAATGGGATGTGTACCCAATCATTGAAGAATAAAAATAGAAAAAACATAGATAAAAGAGTTTTAGTATGGTACAAAAGATGTTATGGTGTAACATACTCTATAAAGGAAAAAACTATGTGATGGAACTAGTTTCATTTCCATCCAAGACTCTCTAAAAGGAGCATGAGGTCAAAGGGTTTTGATGTTGATATGGCTCATGATCCCGATGTAAAAGGTATCCCGATCATAGCTTTCTAGGCGGTGTAACTCACGTTCCTTTATCTTCTTAATTTCTTCTACATGAGTGATTTTGAGGCCCCTATATCCAAGAGCGTTTGGTTGTTATTTGGTTTTTTGATTTAGCGAGGAAGAGGCCAAATGGTGTAGGTGTTTCCACATTCATCATCCCCCCTATCCTTGAAAAATATCAGTGCTTACATGTTGGTGAATATTAGAAAGGTTTTGGTTAACATTCAGTAGCTTCGTCTCTTTATGTTGTTTTAGCTCTAAGATATACCTACCTAGTGTCTTTATATCTAGGGCATCCAATAGTTGGGAGAGGGTCTTAGCATGTATTGATATTTTTCCTTGGCTTGACACAAGCTAGACACTTGCATGTAAAGTGATACTTATCCTCTATCTCTAGGTGACATAATCTACATATCCTTTCATCTTTAGGGACTCCATTAACACGGCCAATCTCAACCTCAAGTTGGTGAGATGATACTCTAAGTTGCCCAATGGCAACCCTTAGTGCATTTGGTAAGAACTTATCTACATTTTTTGGTCGTATAATAAAACCTAACTGAGAGAAATGCATGAATCGTTCCTTATAATACAACATTTTAGACGAGAATGGCTTTGGTGGGTTGATGATAGACAAACACCCTTTCATGATTTTTTCATCTCATCACTCCATGCAAGTGAATGATAAGAGGGTGAGAATATAAAAAGTATGTTTGTCAAACCTCAATGTGTTACCCACTATACATCCAAAGTTCAAACTATGGCATATAGATTCACATGCTTATCTTTATTTGTCTTTGCTAAAAAAATGTGTAAGTTAGTATTGTAGTGATAAAGGTTAAGAGTTCAAATATATTTTGCTATGTTTGCTTCAGTTATTACTATACTTTTGAGATGATATGAACAAAATAAACAACTCGACTCGAAACTAAAATATATGGGTTTGCAAACATTGTCTATATCTTGGTGTTAGGGAAAAAAACCATTTCCATAAATTCAACGCTCTTAAATGCATTTTATAAGTAACTTTACTTGTCATTTTTTTCGTTTCATGGTCCAATTGGCATATGCTTGGGTCGTACTACCATGAAAAACACAAAATGCCCCAAATTTCTATGTTGTGATCGATGCAACATGAGTGATGTGCCTTGTTGAGCTATTATATTTGCTTAGCATTTATTCCCTTTCATGGTCAATGTGGGTTACTTAAATACAAAACTTTTCCTCTTGTATTAACTTTACTATTGTAGTCAGTGAAATATCAATATATACCCCTAATAAAATTACGTATTCAAGTTTCCCCTTCACCAAAAAAGGAAGGGTGTACATGTTGATTTGAGCTTTTTACAATAATGATTTAATCATTTAGTTATTGACATGAGTATGAGAACAAAACCAACGATTAATATCATGTAATGCACTTAGCTAATCATAGATTGCAAGCATATTTAGCAACCTTTTATGAGCACAGGCATTGGTTGACAATGACCATGATTAATCTCCGATTACAAACATAAGAACTACATTGCAAAGGATCAACATTCTATAAACACTAGGGGTATTTTATACATTACCTTTTGTTACTATTTTCATTGGATTCGATGTGTTGCTTATTGGAGAAAGGAGATCCAAGTGATTCATTTGATAATCAGCATGGAGTTCACGAGTGCGAGGTCCTACTTAAAACATGCATTATTTACATTGGCATTCAAGAAGCGAGTCTCTTGGCAGTAATTCGGACACGATCGCAGTGCAGGCAATGTTGTCGAGACTTGAATGGAAACAAGAATCATGGGGAGGGAAAGAAATTAAAGATGGTGCCAACACGAGGAGCCATCTCACGTCAACAATCGAAGTAAAAACAGCTACTGAGGGCAAATACTTCGATGGGGGGGGGGGGGTAAGAGAAATGCCGAGAAGAGACAAAACAAGGAAGGGATGGATATGTCCAGAAGGTTCGGGCGTTTTCTCAGGAACTATGTCACTTCCAGATGGAGAGAAAGAGAGAGAGAGAGAGAGAGAGAGAGTGACAACATGTATGTATGCTCCGTACCATGTGTATTGGGCGAAAGTGATGGAGCGTGAGGCATGGCATGGCTCGGGATCGACCAAAAACAAGAAGCCAGATTGGGGAGGGGGGTAGGTTTGGAGATATCGAGAAACTTAGCATTTTGTTTGTTCTGAAAGGAGAGGGGGGTAAATTTGTTCTGTGAATTTCCACAGAATCTCAACACCAAAGTGAATGAAGGAATGCATTTTCATGTTCAAAAAAACAAACAAAAAAAAAAGAAAGATAGTTTGCTCCACACAGCATTTCTGGTTTTTTAAAAACCCTACAGAAGAAGAAAGAAAGAAAGAAAGAAAGAAAGAAAGAAGAAGCTCTGTCGCGAGGGCAGCTCGCTCAGATAAGCAGAAGAAGGAGAGAGGAGAGAAATTGCAAACAAAAAGAAAGGTAAGATCTTACTCTCCCTTCATCCCCCCCCCCCCCCCCCCCCCATCTCTTTCTCTCTCTCTCTCTATATATATATATAAATATGTATACATATGTCATAAGAAGAAGCATCATCTGAAGATGAGCTCTATGCAGGTTGAAGAATCATGGCTCTTTCTTCAGTGGGGGATAAGATAGTATTTTCAGACATATGGGTTTCTCTAATGTCCGATTCTTCTTCTTCTTCTTCTTCTGGAGACGTTTCTATGGTCCCTTTTACATGGGGTCCTTCAGTTCGCGCCATAGCCACATTCACATCTGACCACACTCGCAAAATAGTGGATTTTAATGATGCCCACACTGATGATGATATCGATGTCGATAGAAAGTTCAAGTTTCAGTGCTATTTGGATCAAACTAAGGTAAATTATTTTTAACTCCAAACTATATGGTTAATCAGATGCAACTATAAGGTGCTATTTACACCAAACCAATGAAATATATTATATTAGGAAATAGAACTTCTCGTGCAATTGGATTAAATTAAGGTACATTTTATATGTGGAAATTAGAAATTTTGGTTCTATCCAGATTGGACCAATCTTAAATTCGTGTACTCTAAAGTCGAAGTTTCAATGTTATTTGGTTCAGGACTCCGCATAAGCTTTTCTAAAACTGTCTCATTGGGTGGAAAATTGGATTTGTCTAAGTCTCATCGGAGATTCAAATCAGATAAAATTCCTTTTATTATTATTATTATTGTTAATGTGGCATCCTCACAAAAGACAATTAGCTTAAGAGATTCTGGGATAGAATGTAACTGATTGCTGTCTATGCATATGTTGGATTATGAGATGAGTTACTTATTGTAACTTTTGCTGTTAATGCTAATAATTTAAGGAATGCATTTAGATCCATGAAAGTTAGGATTGTTTACAATGTATATTTATATACTATCTATTTAAAGTTAACTAGCAATTGAATGTAATCTTTTACACATGTAATCCTTCTCTGTTTATGCCCTTCCAATTTTCACTTTACTGCATGAAAGAAATATGCAAAGGTGGTTTGTAGCATTATTTGCCTTGCATTTTAGACCTTCTTCACCATTTTTTTTTTAGGTATACAAAATGGGACCAAGCTCGCAAATCTGGATGGTGGATAATAGCTCTGTGAAGACTTTATCAAAGGTATAAACTTCTTATGTTCACACAGCTTTAACAACTCGTTTTAGTGTTTGTAATTTCTTGTTGGATGTTTTTGTAAGTAAAAAAGTGTTACAAAAATTCCCATTATCTTTCTCTTGTTTATGTAAGAAATTATTTCAATGCATACAAAGTGAAGCTAATCAGCAAACCTATATTTGAAGTTTGGGCAGTTTTTGGATTTTTGTATAGCCATTCAAGATTGCGATTTCAGGCTTTTATGCATACTTTGAGAGTCATACATCTAAATACATGTTATGCATGAAGTGAAGCTTCTTGCGTTTCTTAAATTTTAGAAGATGAAACTTAAACAGGCAGAACACAATATGACAATGTGGGAAGCCCATTCTTGGTTTCTTTATAGTCTTTCTTTTTCTCGCTATTCTTTCTAAGCCTTTATAGCATAGAAGGTGGGATCTCATTAAAATCGTTTTTTATTTCTGTTACTCTATATTTTATCTTCATACAAAAAGATAACACGTTTTCACTTTGTTAAACATCATATAGACGCCCTCTGCAAAAGCCTTTGCAGTTTGCTGCAAGTCAGAAGAAGCAAGCAGCGCATTATTAACAGCAGTTCATGAATGGAAGTCAACAGGTATTGTACTCCTGTTTAGTATTGTCTATAGATGCATATGTATTATTGCATGATTTGTAGGTTGTCCTGCATTCACTTCAATGAAAATACATGTATGCATTCTTGTTCTACACATACCTGGTATTTAATGTCTATAAAAAAGGACCATAGATGATTAACATTAATATTTAGAATTTGATGTATCGTATATTTAGTTTGTTGTTCTGAGTATATGATTGTGTAAGAAGATGCATCAAAGTTCTGGATTGATATGGACGCATATTTCTTTGGTAGCATGGAAGTAATTACACAGTATGCTCAAAATTTTGTAATGCTACAGGGTGTCTGGAAAATGGTATTATGGAACCTATAAAAAATTCAAGTAAGTTTGATGAAAAGATTGAGTCATCATCTGCCAAACTGTACTTCCATTATTATGGGCAGCTACTTCATCAGCAAAACATGCTTCAAGATTATGTGAGAACAGGTATACTCCATGTATATCAATATGTGTGAAGTCATATACCTTATATCACACATGCAAACTGTAAGTAAGAATTTTATCACCCAATGGTGCTTCCAAAGGTTAGAGATTTATGAGGAGTACAGAGTCATAGTTTCCATGCAAAATATTCATCGTATTTTGTTTATATAATGATGCTATAATATATTTAGTTTCATTAAATTTTGTTTTCTGTACAGGAACTTACTACGCAGCTGTTTTAGAAAACTACCTTGATTTTCAAGGACGGGTAGTGGTCGATATTGGAGCTGGAAGTGGAATATTGTCACTCTTTGCTGCTCAGGTAATGGTTTACTATTCCTGAACTCTACCTCGAGTCTGATTGCAAACCAATTCTTAGAATTCAGAAACCTCAACAGTTCATTTCCTTGATATTCTCCCATTATAGCCTTTGACAGCCCTTCAGGATGACACCAAAAAATTCTCCTCCAAGACCTTTGAGCTGCTTTTCTGAGAATCCTATGATTTCATATCACATGTCCCAAACAAGTTTGTTATAGATCCCCCCTTTAATACATTATTAATTCACTCTCATATGATTACCAACTTGCATTCTCTTGCATATGGTTAACTACTTGCATTCTCACATTTATGGATGTGATGACCTTGGGATGTGGTAATATACTTCCAACACATTCGTTCTTTTTTTGCTATGCTGTATACCAACTACAAAGTTATGCACTCCATGAATTCATTAAAGACTACTATGGACAACTCAAAGGTCCAGTTCCGTAACCCCGCCTCTAGCACACATTGTTTACATTTGCTAGCTCAGAATTTATGAACTTTCTATCAAAATTTTAAAATAGCATTGTCGATGCTAATACTAAGCTCAAGAAACCCAGTGTTCTTGTTTCTCAAATCTTGGAAGCAGGTTTATGCCAATGATTCTTCTGGTAGGTTTATGATTTATTATTTTAATTTAAATAAACTTCCCCAAGTTTGTGATAAAATAGGATTCATCACAAAAATCTGAATTGGTTATTGATGATAAAGAAGTTATCTTATATACGCCATCGAGACTCATTCATGTGAACATGAATGTGTCAAAGGATTTCTAAGTTTAGCCTTGCGTAGTACAATTTGAAGGGTTAGAAATATCATTATTACCAAGCTTTGATGTAAAGAGATGATATCCTTTGTATTTGAAATTTTTGGAAGCTTCTTCTCTTCTTGCATTGTAGAGCATGCCAAGCAAAGAATACATTTTGCCGGTAAACAATTATTGGAATATAATCAGACTGTCACAGCATTATTCCTCTGGTGATACAACTTATATTCACATCTCCGAAAGATACAAACTGAGCTGGAAATTATTTCAGAAGTCTTGCTGAAGATTATATATTTCTTATCTGTATACCTTCTTCAAAATCTGAGATCATAGAGCAACAGCTAAGAAATTTCTTTCAGACGTTTTGATCATGATCAATAATGATTTATGAAAAGGACTGAGAAATTGTAGAGCGTTTTGTGCCTCAGGTGTATCAGTTATATCCTATCAACGTCAGTGTTATTGTCCATCATATACATCAAGCTAATGGAGGATATATGCACTCCAATTTTTCAGTTCTCATAATTCATTGATCCCTTGGATGATCAAATTTTTTGTTTAAAGAGATATCTTTCTCCTTGCACTATGGATTTTTGAAGTATTGTTAAGGAAAGATAAACCTTGCTTTGTGAACCTTCTAAATTTCTTTTAGTTCCTTTCTGTATGATTACTACATGAGAACATGAGCCACCCTTCAGAGAATGCTATAATGGTCCTCTGCTCGAAATCCTGTCACTTGTTTACTTGCAAAATTAAATTCTCTCTGATTGCCAATATACCTCACCTATATATAATTTTGATTACTTGTGTGTGTTCCAAGAAGGGAGAAAAGACCTGATTTTTCTGCATCACTAAAAGACCTTGAGTATAAGGAATATCATCTGGATAGCATTTCATCATGCTTGAGGCTTCCCTAAATATAGTACACCCACCTTTCCTTGGATTTACATTCTTTCATAGTCGACCGCTGTAAGTGATATGACTATTTCCTTATTGATAAATTCAATTATGACATCTATACACACACTCATATATATGTTATGATGACTTACTGTAATAGGTATTTTTTATTGAGAATATTGTGCATAAATTTACATGATCGAATTTAATATGGTCAATATGTAATATCCAACTACCACTTACCAACCTTTGAGTAGTATCTTTATGTTTGGGTTTCAATTGTGCAGGCAGGGGCCAAACGTGTCTATGCAATAGAGGCGTCTGGAATGGCAGAATATGCCCGCAAACTCATCGCAGGAAACCCTGCCCTCAGCTCTGTCATAACTGTAAGTTTTGTTAAGATATTGTGGTGCTGGCAAGTTGCTGCTCTGTGATTAACCATTGGCTGTTCTGATTGTAGGTAATCCATGGTAAAGTTGAAGATGTTGAGCTTCCAGAAAAAGCGGATGTGTTGATTTCAGAGCCTTTGGGTAAGTGCTACTAGAATAGTTTTTTCTTGTTTTTGATTTGGCTATTGCCTTTTATAAAGAGGAAGTGATCATACACTCTATATTAGTATAAGTATACCAACAATAAAATAAAAAATAGTGATATTAACATCCATTCCTTATAGAGTTTCTTTGGTGAAATGCTGGAGTATAATACGTTTGCTGCTGTGTAAATTTGATTCAAATATCGTGACGCAGGAGCTATCATTGTTATATTCTTGATTGTTTATCTCCTCATAAATGATAATATGGATGTGTGACAGGGACCTTACTTGTAAATGAACGCATGCTGGAGTCGTACATAATTTCACGGGATCGTTTCCTTAAGCCAGCTGGGAAAATGTTCCCAACTCTTGGAAGGTTTTCTTTCAACTGTCTATTTGAGTTGCACCAAACATTTTAGGAATAGTTTTTTTAATGTGACTAATGCCTAGTAAAATGTGTTTCACAAAACTGATATCGGGTGCTTTAACAGGATCCATATGGCTCCTTTTAGCGATGAATATCTTCATGTTGAGATTGCTAGTAAGGTAAGAAGACTCTCTTCCACTTTGTTTTATTGTTTGCATGGTGCATACAATCTCTCGTCTCTTTGCACATGAGTTTTGTTTGACATGTTCTTTTGTGTGTTTGTGTTTCTGATAATGGAAAAGTAGTATCATTGAATTTGAATTTGTACTTGGCTACAGTCAGAGGCAGTTTAACGTGAGTGACCTTAATGGGCAAACCCATTTATGAATTAAATTTCCCATTTCAAAGTTTTGTTTGCCTCTGCATCTTGTTTGGTTGTATAACCATTGGCGATTTCTTTGAGGTTAATGAAAGAAGCATATTCACATGTTATTAGTATTAAAATTAAAATCCAAGCAGAGATGTGTCTGATCTAATGTCTTGCGTTGATTCCACCCAAAAACTCAGCTGAAGGCACTCTTTTCCTTCACTGGATTCTTGTTCTCGCTTCATGCTTGAAGCATCTTCCGATAGATTAATGTATAATAACATATAGACAAGAGAAAGAAAGAATAGAGTCTATTAACATCTTGAAAGAGGAAAAATTGCCCTGTAACGCGAAGCAAGAGATTGCGGTTATGGAAGAGAATAGATTGCAGCTGGAGGCAACTTGCAAGACAAGGAGAAATGAAATAAATATGTGTTACAGAGAGGACTCTGAGAATTATGGTTGGCTGCTGTGCAGAAATGAGCTATGAAGATGACGAGACAGTAGTTACCATGAAGAAGTGTGAAGAAGACACTGATTAGGTTTGTGGACAGGCATGGAGAAGAGTGTGCGGAAGCTTCAATGTGAAGCATAGGTCAACATTAGTTCAGCATACTAACTGCAGATAGTATGCTGATGTATATGCTTCTGGCTTCTCTTTAACAGAACCTTATTCAATTTCTTGGGGGTTTTAGAATGCATCTTAAATGCAGATCTGGCTGTTTCTTTCAGTTTAGATTCGCCTTACCTCATTATAGTTCTTTTTTCTTTGATGATTTTATGTTCGTAGCTTTGTGATATATGCTTTTACATTGATTCAGCAAAGACTTCTGACGATAATCTTTTTCTAATGCTTGGATTAATTTGAAAACCTTTCTCAAACAATATAACTACACTAGTATTTGATCTCTTTCAAACAAGTTGGTTCACTGAAACTGGTTCATTGCAGGCCTTATTCTGGCAACAACCTAATTACTATGGCGTTGATCTTACTGCATTGTATGACACGGCTTTCCATGGGTATTTTTCTCAGGTATAATGTTTTCTTAAACAGAAAGTGTTTCTCAAACACACAATTATATCTTATCCTTTGGAACACTTTTGATGTTGCAGCCAGTTGTGGATGCTTTTGACCCGAGATTGCTTGTGGCACCTTCTATTTCCCATACCATAGACTTTACAAAAATAAAGGTGCGAGGTTTCACGTTTTTCTAATTGTTAACAAGGAAATTATTCTACCAAATTGTTCTCGCTATTAAAGCACAGTTGTCTGGTTTCAGGAAGAAGAGTTCTATGAAATAAACATTCCTTTGAATTTCACTGTAACAATGGCTACTCGAATTCACGGTCTTGCTTGCTGGTTTGATGTCCTCTTTGATGGAAGGTATAACTTGTTTCTGTAGGTGTTGATTTAAATTTTTTATATGGTATACATGTATACTATACAATATGAAGCAATCAAGGTTTCTACATCACCTGAATGAAAATGATCAATCCATGTCATTGATGTGTGATATGTGATGGAATTTAGTTCTGGGATTGTGAAATTGCTCTAGGTTAATGCTTCAATAATAGATGAAGTTCCCTTTTCCTATTTCAGAAGTATAGGTGCAAAAGTAAACCTTAATAACTAGAGAATTTGTAATTGTAAAGCAGTATCATCCAATATGATGGTATCTTCCCATTACCTATTATATGCGATTCCTTGATGTGTCTCATTAATATATGCATCTATGCTCAGCTAAGATGATTGTTTAAATGTTCAGCTTGGCTCAAAGGTGGTTAACAACTGCTCCAGGAACAGCAACCACTCATTGGTACCAGATACGTTGTGTTTTATCCCAACCATTATATGTAATGGCAGGTCAAGAAATAACTGGGCACTTGAGTATGATTGCTCATAGTGCACAGAGTTACACACTAAACCTTACCATGTCTGGTAAGTAAAATAAAACCAGCATTTGTTTGCAACTCATTACCAAGATGAAGTTTTATTAACATTAGGGCTCCAAAAACCATTTTTCAGTCAAGGTTTGGGGTGCATCGGGTCAAGCGATTCTGCAAACTTCTTCAGGAAAGTTGGATTTGAAGGAGCCATATTACAGGATGTCACAGCCACAAGCTTATGCATGGACGCAGGAGCAGATGAACCAGATGCAACAACAATTGGTATGCTTTCCAATCTTTTAATTTGACTTATGTCTTTTGTGATAAGATTATACCTTAATATGGGAATACAAATGCTACCTATATGAAATAAATATTTATTGATGTGTGATTCTACCAATAAATGCTCTTTGTTGAATTCATAGGCATGCATGACACTCATATGCCAGGAATCTACAATTTATGTTCTTTTTGTTCTATTGGTCAGGTTTGACTTCGCTGCTTTTGGCATTCCTTTTGTCCTTGAGGCTATAGCATTAGAATCCTACCCAACATCTTCTGGGAAAAATCGAATGGTTTTTGTTTTATCATTGGCAAGTCAGACAGTCAAATGTCCATTCAAATGTCATCCTAACCAATCAATGTATTTAATAATGTATTGGCTGACATCCCTTGTACAATTAATTGAGTGTATAATCTCCTCAATTCAATTTGTGGTCTCTGCAAGTGATAGAATTTTGTAATGCATATCATATTCACCCCTGTTTATATACTAATCTTTAAACAGCTCTATCCTTTGTTTGCTGGGATTTACTAATGGCCTGAAACCACCAAAAAATGTACTGGATCATTATGATTGAGAAAATCGTTTTTGAAACAGTTCGTATTTACCCCTGTTTTTTTAATCCTGTCTTTAAACTACTGCATCCTTTGTTTTTGTTCTCTAGGTTGTACTGATCACCCAAAAGTGACAAAGATGGCATGTCTTGATTTTCTTTGTAAAATGTTTGCTGGGTCATTTAAGAACCGTAATGAAAAATAGAATTATTGAAACATTTCATATTCCACCCCCTCAGTCTTTAAACTGCTTGGTGGTTCTTGGGGATGTATTGGTTACCGTAAAGTGATGGCAATGTGGTTTCTTTAAATTTGCTTTGCAAATGTGTACCTGTAGAAATATGGTGTTTTTGAAACAGTTCATGCTCAGAACTTGTTTTGGATACTGTCCGTTAAATTGTTTGATGCAGTTTGCTGGGATGCATTGATTTTCCCTAACAAAGTCCTATTTTTCAAGGATACTGACGCGAATGACGTCTTTTGATATGAGAACACACTACTCATAGCTAATTATTCAGGGGCATTAATGTTCATGACACATGCTAGGATTGAAAGCCTTTGATGGCTTATTTTATGATTGAAAGGGACTAATGATTTGGATTCAAGGACACTGATGACACCTGTGAATCAAAGCCACTGCTGCTTATGACTATCATATGATGATTCAATCCCTGTAATGGCAAGACTTAAGATTCTACCTCATGAAAACTTACGATTATTCAAGGGAAAATCGAAGCCAAAATCTTGGATGAAACATGATTTTTTTTTCTGCATTTGCAGGCAAGTCAAACTTCTCAGCAGCCACAAATACAGCCATCTCCAATTCAAGCAGACCCGATTGCAGCTGTGCAACAGCAATTTTCCGGCTCTACTATTAAGTCTGTAAAAAATGAGCAACTGCAAGCAAATCAAGATCAACCACCACCATCTGTGTATCATCAGGTTTAACAAAAAAAATCCTTGCTGTACGGGTGTAAAAAGAAATTCAAGATTGATTCTCCATTTAAAAAGGTTTTCGGGTCTCTTTTTCAACCGAATTTTCTTTGATGATGAGGGAAGTGGATAACTATATTACCACCTTGGATTCGTAATGTGAACCAAATATTCTTATTCCTTGAGGTTCAGCCTCATGGTTTTCCTACAGTGTTGGTTTTCACCTTCATTTGCAATGCAAAAGCTGAGATTGACGATATTTTGTATTCCATTTATCTCAAAATTCGCTTCATGTCGAAGCCAAAACCGTAAACAAGATTTGATTGGTTTAGTTAGAGAAAATTTGGATTACAAACCTCTCTGTTTGGCAATTTGCATTTACAGTGTCATGTAATCCAAATCGGGATTTGCAAAAGTTGCAGCGGCTACTTGCCATTATTATTTTATGATCATTTTGAGTTCTTGATGTAGCCAATGATAATAGAGGATGATTACATGGATTGGGTTTGACAGTCTTACGAGGATATGAGAAATACTCTTGACACATGAAAAATTAGCCATAGAATCAAATTAATTGACATCTGAATTGAGGATTTGGTATCTGAACTGACACATAATAATTGGAAAGATTTGGTTTCTATGCGCCGATATTGAATCTGTTACCTTGGACATTGAGAATTTGTATACCTCTTCCCTCATATATGAATAAATCAGATTGCTTATTGCACATGTTACCGAAGGGTACAGAGATTACCAATGACTTGCAACAGCAAACTAGAATCCAAATACATTTGTAAAGAACTGCCCACAATATACAACAAACAAAAAAGTTTTAACACGCAGATGAAAAATAATAAGGTAATCAAAGCAATTAATGCTACATGATAGGTAGATGCAGGTGCAATAGTGGAACAAAAGTGCCAGGGCATGCAAAATACACTAATCAGAATGTATTGATTATCTAAGCAGTTATTGATGTAGCATGTGTTACAATCCAATATAGTTTCACAAAAGCTATAATTTGCAAATTTATGAGCTTTAGATTATCCAAAATTTGCAAATTCTTTATGTTTTTGTCATTTGTAACTCAAATACCAGCTTTGCTGTATGGAATACATGCATTGCTAAAATAAGTAAAAAACAAAAATCGGCAGTGGGTAAGACAAATGATGAACTCCATGATGGCTCAATAAAATATAGAACACAATTAGCTTCCTATTTATCTGTAGATTGTGAAGATGTATAGATGAAGATTGTTGATCACAACTTAATCATAATCTTCAATGGTTAGCTATCAATATCTAATACTAACACACAATGAAGTAATCTTATAATCTCTCGCATAATTGTTGTAAACAATGGTGATGGTTCAATATGAGTTTGGGATTTTGAGGTTGAAACTTTATTAGGTGGCTGGCAACAGAAAACATGAACATTGAGGTGGTAGACCAATTTTGCTATCCAGACATGTAATGATGCAACCAACTTTGATCATCCAAAATCATGTGCAAAATGTAGTGGCATCCTCATGAAGTGACATACATGTATGATGACAGAACAAAAATTGTTATCAATGGTCATCTTATTCACTCATTTGGCAAGCAATTTTAGTAGAGAAACTTCGGAATAATTAAGAATGTTTTCTTATGAATGATTTCATCATTATTTTTATTTACTTATTTCTTCTCAAATATTGAAGGTGTTCAGAAACTTAAAATCAATGGCTTGGGTGATACGGGTGGCCAAGTGTGGACGGTAGGTAGACACACAATCCTACTACTACAACAACTAGAAACAAAGATGAAACCCTAAAATCTAAAATTTGTAATGATACGGGCAGCCAAGCGTAGACAAACAATCCTACTACTACAACAACAACTACAAACCAGATGAAACCCTACAATCTAAAATTTGGAATGCTATGGGCGGGCGAGCAAACAACTACTACATATCTTGCGACGACCGGTTTTGACGGACAGATGAAACCCTAATAATCTAGAATTTGGAATGATACAGGTGGGCGGGTGAGCAAACAACTACATTATCTCGCGACAAGCGGGTTTTCACGAATTGCTCTGTTTCTGTCTGTGTTATCTCTGTTTTTTGTCTCAGGGTTTCACGAATTGAGGAAACCCTAAGATCCCGAACCATCGGAAGCCTACGGGAGTGACGGTGTGTGTGTTAGGTTTTGGGTTGTAACATGTGCTTTAGATAAGACCCACATCTGGAGGAGTGCCTTTTTTTGTCCGCCCAAGTGTGAACACGAGCAGGATTAGGGTTTCTTGCCCTGGCCACATATAAAAGCTGAGGCTATGGCGCCTCTGTAACTCGATCCTTCTCTGTTCTACTGAGAAAATGATGAGAGGCCCATCCTCGCTGCGCTTGTCGCTCTGTCTGCGAGAGAAGATGACCAGCCCCAACTTTTTCCTTGTTACAAATATGGCATTTTGCCTCATCTGACCCCAATCCTCGTGAACAGAGAAGGATTCGTTAATTTGTTGCTAATTTGTGGGTTTCGTGTTCGCTAGGGAACAGAGAAGGATTAATTAGTTTGATTTGTTGCTAATATGTGGGTTTCATGTTGGCTAAGCAGGCTTTCTATCGGCTACGAATCTTTAGCAGTTCGTTGTGTTTATCAGTAACTATATGCTGTTTTCTGATAGGAAAGATTGGTGTTGTGTTATATGTCGATTCTCTTCAATTCTGCGACGTTTTGTAGTTTGTGATGGGTGGGATTAAGTTTCTGCTATCTCGTATTTGTCTTCGTGTGCTCTTGGGCGTAGTCGGAATTTTTGGGTATACTGGTCTGTAATTGGTATAATTGATATAATCTTTGTTCTATGCACTTTAGATTGGAACAGCAGGTTTGTGCATGAATGTTTAGTTTCCGTTAGGTTTCAGTACCTAAAGGCGTGATCCAATGTGTACGTTTCTGACATTCAGATGCAATTGTAGATTGTGCAGGGATTGTTTGATCGTATGTGAATTAATTTGTTAGGTTCTTTTATCTAGATATATTACCTTGCATGTAGGTATATAATATTCGGTAAAGCTGGCAGTTAATCTGCATGTTATGAAATTTTGAGCATGGCAATGACTGTTGTGAAGGATTTCCACTCTGAACTCGTGGGTCTTGTTAAGTCACCTTTAACTGTTCTAATTGTAACTATGATAACCTGTACCTTGGGTAACAGGTTGTTTGCAAAGAACTGTGTTTGCATCCAGGTTCTGCGTCGAAGGTTGAATAGCTTATCTTGGTAAATGGACCGGATACAAGGCTTGTGAAGATTTTTAGTGTTTGTCATTACAGCACTTCATGAAGATTTTGTAAATTCGTCGATTTTCTGTCAATCCTATAGTGATATGCATGAACTTCTGAATCACTTTGGGTGATCGGATCATGTGTGATGTAAATTCTTTATCCGTCGGGTGGGTTACCACGTTTTTGTCTCTTCAGAATGTAATAATAAGAATTGGTTGTATTTGTCACCCTTTTCGTTTATTGTGACTTTTCTGGCCTTAGTTGAGATAGTGAATGTGTTCTTTCTGTTCCGCTGAGTATTTAGAGCGAATATGGTGGTCTTTTGTATTCTGTTCAAATGGTTTTTGAAGAAGAGTGTTGTAATCACTTGTGGTTTTCTGTTCAAATGGTATGCCATGAAGTTATTCTGAATTGTGTTTCACCAACCTTTGTATCTGAACTATCTGGCAAGGTTTTCGTGTATTTGTTGAAGGTGTAGGAGTTGGTAAATGTGGCTTGTCTTCGTGCTAAATATCAATTATACGCGGACGTAGGTCGTGCAAGTGTTTAAGTGGAAGCAACATACGCATTGGGTACAGTTCAATGGCTTCCAGCCGCCAGTTATGAAATGAAGTCAGGTGGTCGAACTGCCCAACATAAGGAAGCTGCTGCCTTGTAAGTGGGTTTTAAGAAACAGATATGTGTCTTGTTCAGGAAACCCCAAATGTAAAGCACGGCTCGTTGTAGTTGAAATTATGGCCCGAATTATCCCAAACTTAAGCACTGAGACGTTGTAGAACTTTATATTTCAATACTCGCGTGGCATCAAAGTGTCGGAACTAAAAGTACCATCACATTTGGGAGATCGTCATCTACAAGAAGCAACCCCTAGATCGATACTTTGGGATCTAAGAGAACAAATCGGACCACTACAAGTATACAAGCAAAACATAGTTGAATCTGAAGAAGCTGAACTTGGGTCAAAAATCGGCATGGCCAAAACAAGGTGAAAAGGAGAACCAAAAGTTTGAAGATGTAATCAACTCAAGGAAGCCAGAACGAGAAAGGACAATCGAAGGGCAAGTCTTAAAGGAGCTAGAAGCTGATCACCGATTTGATAACGCGGTAGAGGATCAACATACGAAGGCAACCGATGGCCTACAGGCCGAAAGTTGAATCGGCAACTGGCCTATTGGCTAAAGTTGACATTACCTTTGCCGATTGGCTTATAAAATACAAATTGTAGTTTAAATTTAGAAATGTAATTTAAGCTTTACAGGGGAGCTATCATTCATATGGTATGTAAATAAAGTAGTTCTTTTATGGGCGATAAAAGTCCTACTTTGCCCAAACTCCTAGTGTGCACACATAAACTTAGTTAGAGTTTTATATAAGAGCATGCAATTGAGACTTGTAACACAATTCGGGTGGTAATTGTAAATCAATGTCTCTTGAGTAGAAGTCGTGTAATTGTCCTCTTGTTCTTTTGTCTCTGCATACTCATTCATTCTCTTCTTGCTACCTTGTTGTTTGCCTAACCTATTAACGGATCGTACTTGGTTCCTTGGCACTAGTTGGCTCACCACGAGGAAGAAGTTGGCTTAGACAACATTATTTGTCTTCAGCTATGACACGCTTGTGTGTACTATTCGAGCGAAACCACTAGAGTCAAAAGCGGTAAAGGCTTGTCATGCTTAGGGCTCGTTGAGCTTTCGCTTGTGAAGCTTTCACTCGTCAAGCTTTCATATGTCAAGGTTTTGCTCGTCAGAAAAGTTTAGGGTTGTAGTTGGGATTAACGCAATGACTCGTGTGATGATTAGCACATGATTAAGGAGAATACATACGAGATTAGGAAGAAAATTTAGACAAAATTATGCAAGACTTAAGTTACAAAATTATGGCTTATATGCCAGTTAGGCTAGATACCATGATTTCGACGGTTTATACAAATTTGATCAACAGATTAAAACACAAAACACAAATGAACCCAACTCAAAGGGGCTAAATAGTATTCGGTGAAGGTGAGTCTAGCGGGCACCGAGCCTGACTACCTCCGAAGGCTAATTTGCCTCGAATCGGAGTAGTTTTCTTGCCACTACAACCTCCCTTCAATAACTGACGCGTGAGTTAGCCCGTCCTTATCCCGAATCTGTTGACATGTGGGCGTTCTCCATCGTGGAGAAGACAACCAAAGCTCTGAGTAGATGATCACCGAAATGTAGAAGAAGTCGTCGTAGAAGAAACCCAAAAACTCAAACTCTAGTTGTCAAGTACGAAGCAAAACCCTCATAACCAAGAAAACTCACACGGAAGAAGAAACCCTAGATGCTTACAAGAAAGAAAAGAATCCCTAAAACTTGTAAGCAAAGAATCCCTAAAACCTAGTGGTTCCCTTCCAACAACCAAATTGGTGACCTCCTAAAAAAGAAGAAGATGATGAAACCCTAAAAACCAAAACCCTAATGGTGCTCTCCCGAGCTCCAAAATTGGCGACCGGAAATAAGCCATCTTCTCCCCCTTATATAAAGGAAAAGGGGCGTTTATTTTGACATTAAATGCTTTTATTATTCCCTTTTCCTAAAAAGCAAGGAGAACTCACTTTGTACACACTGAATAATATTTATTTATATATATATATTCTTCTGAAATGTGGAGTGGAACCTCACTCTTTCTCGTTCTTGTCCTTTGGCCATGCCACATCGCGACACCTTCAACAATTTGAATGGTCTCTAGCATTGATTAGTGAGTATATGAGGAGAACTCGCTAACATTACCTGTCACATGTCTAGATGCACCAGGATCAATTATTTATTTGGTGTAAAGGCAAGAGCATGTGTGTAACTAATACCTTTGGCTGAATAAGTTTCAGTAGGAAGTTTACCCTTAATCATGAATGAAGTGGGTATATTCTCAATGACACTCTTCTTGTCATTTGCGGGTCTTTGTTTCCTCCTAAGTATTGCCAAGATAGTTTGATCCTTTTCGATGAGCACCACCTTACCTCCTTCCTCTTCTTCTATTACCATCAAGTTGCCCAGTGACCTCCTCTTCCACTTTTTGGTCCCCACAAGCATGACCTCTTTATTCTCTCTTTGGGTGTTTTAGGGCAAACTTTCTTTAAGTGACCCACTTCACCACAATTGTAGCATTTTCAATTTTTACTTCCACTTGAATTTGATACCATCAATGCCGATTGCACCACTAGAAGTTCGGTGGTGTCAAAGAGTAGCTTCATTGTTACAATTGCCTCATCAAGTGTGGGAATTTCAGCCTTTGTTAGAAAAACTACCCTTCTTTGATTGAACGACGAGTTGAGATGTTTCAAAAATTACATGATTCTCCTTTGAACAAAAACCTCCCTCTTACATTGAGGATCATTGCATATTATCACATGTGAGAAATGATCATAGTGAACCCATAAACGCTCCAGTTCTATGGTATACTCCTGAATTGTCTTATCTCCTTGCCAAAAACATCTATCTCTTACTCAATTTGAAACACTCTCATGTGATTTTCCGTCCAAGCATAGGATTTTAGTAATTTCTCTTAAATATCCTTCACATTTTGAATTCTATCAACAATGGTGGCAATTGATGGAGCCAAGGAGTTGAGAACCCAAGTGTATAAAGACATGTAGGTAGCTTTGCATGTTTTTCATTCACTACTCATTTTAACAAGAGGTCCTTTCTCTTCTCCTATAAGATAGCCATCGAGACCTCTCCCTACAAAGGCACCCATAATCCGACATGACCAACTCAAGTACGTGGTTGGTCCATCGAGTTTGAAGTTAAATGGAAGGAGTTCAAGTCTAGGTGGTGAATGTGTTCCCGTCACACCTTGAAATGCTACAATCTCAACTTGCTTCATGTATTTCACCAATATTTTCACCTCATCCTCTTCAATTCTAATAATATGTCATTCATCTTCTCAATCTAGACTATCTCTTTTCTTCTCTTTTGACTTCTTTTATCAAGTCACCTCTCAATCACATAGCACTGTCATCCTAACGGGAGAAGCCCCCCCCTTCCTCTCTTGGATGTTACGATAGTGTTGATATTGACCGATGTCTTACCAGTAGTGGGGCAGATGTAGGGTTTGGCAGAGCTGCAAGGGACCAACGAGCAACAACCTTGCTCTAATATCAAATTGCAAAATGAACATTCTCCTTTCATTTGTTCTCAAGAGTATGCATATATGTTACAACAAGAGAGAAAATACAAAGATCGCTTACCTCCCATAAGGACGAGAAGGCTCCTCCTTATAAAGGCCAAGATATGGTTGTTGGGCTAACTAGCTGTTGCGGTTGTCTAGCCATTGGGCTACAACTTTAATCATTCTCAACAATTTTAAATGACTTATGATGTACTTGATTAAAACAGGTGACATTATGAGTCCAAACCACATTTACAAATCTTTACAAGGTTTCTTATCTTCTCTTTGTACAAATAATCCTAGCTAGCATTGCCTCTCATAATGATGCATTGACACTCCCCAACAAACTCCTGGTAAGATTAGTTTGCAAATTCTAGCCTTGAAAGCCCACATGGAGGTTGTTAGATACAATCATATAATGCATTCAAGCAAAATATGACATCTTTGGATGAGGTAGTTTATATCAGGTTTCATACTTCAACCATGCGTTAGCACAATGCATTCTGAAACGATTGTCTTCCAAGTTCCTCATTCCCCCATTTTCTACAAGAATGCATGAGAGTTTGCCACATTGCAATATGGGACCAGAATGGTAGCTTCTCAACCATTGCCACTGCATTCTCTAGTTGACCTATTCTGCCATAAAGATCAATCAAGCATGTGTAGTGTTCACGGTTTGGAAGGATACCATAGTTTTCACTCATGAGGTCAAAATAGGATTTTCCTTTGTCAAACGAAACTGTGTGACGGCAAGCATTGAGAATATTTACAAATGTAATTACATTGGGTAGTATGCCTTCACCAACCATACTCTCAAAGATACTGAAAACATTTTGACTCTCTCCAATCTGAGCATACCCTGCAATTAGAGCAGTCCATGCCACTGTATCTTTGATTAGAAGATTTTTAAAGACTTCTCGTGCTTGAGTAAGAGATCCACACCTTGCATACATGTTAACTAAAGTGTTTCCAACCACTATGTCTCTTTCAAACCCGTTCTTTTCGATGTGTATGTGTATTTCTCTACCCTTCTCTATAGCTCCTATGCTGGTACAAGCTTTAAGGCCACAGATAAACGTGATCAGATTTGGAGAGACTCGATCAAACTGCATCTTTTCGAAACATGAAAGTGCTTCTTCACTGAATCCATGTTCAACATATCCTCCGATTAGTGCAGTCCATGATACAACATCACGAACTATAAGGCTGTCGAACACTTTCTGGGCTTGAGTGAGAAATCCAAATTTGACATACATATCCACCAACGCGTTGCCAATATATATGTCACTTTGCAATAAGCCCCTTCTATCTATTTCAATGTGTATTTCTCCGCCCTTCTCTATCGCCCTTGTGCTAGCACAAGCTTTTAAGATGCAGACAAATGTGAAAGAATTTGGTGAAACATTCATCAGCTTCATCTCTTCAAAACATTCAAGTGCTTCTTCAGCTTGCCCATGATCAACATATCCAGAAATGAGTGTTGTCCACGCAATCACACTTTGGATTGGTATTTTGTTAAACACTTCTCGTGCTTGGATGAATAACCCCTGCTTAGCATACATATCAATCAATGCATTCCCAACAAGTTGGTCGGTTTGGAGGAGGCCCCTCCTTTTGATTTCGTCATATATTTCTTCAGCTCTTTCACTGGCACCTATAAGGTAACAAGCTTTCAAGCTGTGAACAAATGTGCTCGCATTCGGCAAAATCCCCTCAATCTGCATGTGTTCCAGAAAAGTAAGTGCTTCTGCACCATGTCCTTGTTCTGCATATCCTTTGATTAGTGCTGTCCACGAAGTTATGTTTCGGGCAGGGATAAAATCTATGACTTGCCTTGCTTTGTAAAACAGGCCACATTTGACATACATTTCCACCAAGATGTTTCCAATCAAGGTGTTGCTTTCCAACAAACCCTTCCTTTCGATTTCGGCATGTATTTCCTGGCCTTCATGTGTTGCTTCTATGTTGCCACACGCTCCCAAGATGCAAACATATGTGATAGGGTTTGGAACTATACCTTTGAATTTCATTTGTTTGAAACAATTAAGTGCTTCAAACTCATATCCATGTTCAGCATATCCAGCAATTAGTGCATTCCAAGTAACAATATTTCGAGATGGAAGCTTGTTGAACAATTCTTGGGCTTTTATGAGAAATCCACATTTAGCATACATATGAACCAAGGTGCTTCCTATAATGATATCTGATTCAAGAAATCCTTTTCTTACGATCTCTGAATGTATTTCTTGGCCTTTCTCTATGGCTCTGATGGTTGCACAAGCTTTCAAACTGCATACAAAAGTGACAGCATTTGGGGAAACACCATCAAGCCGCATCTGATCAAAACAATTGAGTGCTTCTTTACCAACTCCATGTTCAGCATATCCAGAAATTAGTGCTGTCCAAGAGACTACATCTCGTGATGGAAGTGCAACAAACACTTGCCTTGCTTTTGATAGTAAACCAACTTTGACATACATATCAACAAGGGCACTGCCAACAAATGGGTCTAATTCTACTAGCTTGCATCTATCAATATGTGCGTGAATTTTGCGGCATCTTTCCAGGTCTTTCATCTTTGAACAAGATTTCAGCAAAGACACAAAAGTATGTCCATTTGGATGAAGAGAATCTTCACACTTTTGCATTTTCTCATACAAAGTTATGGCATTTTGTGGCATTCCACATCTGGCATACCCCATAATCATAGAATCCCATGAGGATTTTTTCTTATGCAACAATCTATCGAAAATCTGTTGTGCATTAATCATACTTCCAATTTCTACTAATGTGGAAACTAGGCAGTTTCCAAGAAATGTATGTGTTTCAAGACCTATTTTATGCAAATAGGTTTGTAAATGAAGTGTACTCTCAATGTTTCTCTCCTTTTTACACTTGAACAATAAGTGTGAAAGGCTGACAATGGGAGGCTGAGGAATCAACTCATTTTGTAATGAACATAGTTCAGGGTACACAGTGGCCGACAACATGATCTTCATTATAACTAGCCTGTTTGTCTCTTTGTTTCTTTTTCAGCAAGCATAACAATATGAAAATGTGTATGGCATGAATTGTACTTACGAATTTAATACCGTTTCAATGAAAAACAAAACTTTACTAGAGAGAAAAAGAAACATAGTACATCTAATCCAATCAAATCATTCCACAATCGAGACTCATCAATTATGTTAGTAATAACAGGAGTTGCGATATTTTCACTGTCCTGGTGCTATTTCTCTCGGAATATGCATTTCTAAGGTTCCACTGGGAGAAACCTGTATCATTTGCCCAGATGGTTTAGCTCAGTTGGTAAGGTTATCTGACAGAGACCAGAAGGTCATATGTTAATCCCTTAAATTCTGTACAGGTATCTAGTAAAGTAGTGCAAACAGCAAGATTTGGAGCTCGTTGTATGGGTTAGTAAAAACATGGCTTACCATTACAGTAATGCCCAAAAACAAGAAAATAAAACAGACATGAGCATCATTATATCAATAAACTCAGAACAATATCTGATTCACGTTTACACAACTACAATACAGAAAAATAAGTGATAAAATCACCATTATATTGATGTATTTGAAACATAAGAGGCAATCATAGGATGAAATCACTAATAGATTGGCCCACTCAAACAATGCAAACATCGGAGAGAAAATCATTATATAAATCAATTCAGAAGAATATCCAGTCAATAGTTACACAACTAACTTCAATATGTAAATAAAGGATAAAATCATTGCTATGGCAATCAAGTACCCAACTCACATTTACAAAAATTAAAATATGTTAACAAGAATCAATACAAAACAATACCTGGTTCACATTTACACAACCTTAAGATGTGAAAGTAGGAGAAAATAAGCATTATATATCAATAAATTAAAAACAAGACCCTATTCACATTTAAACAACTCCAAGGTGCAAACATGAGAGTAATATTTCAGTATATGAATAAATTCAGAACAGTAACCAATTTGGATTTACATAACCTCAAGATGTGAACATTACTGCGACCCTTCAAAATAATAGGCAACTCCACAATGCAAAGATGAAAGAAAATCATCGTTGTAAGAATCAATTCAGAACAATAAACAATTTGGATTTACACAATCTCGACATGCAAACATTGGAGAAAATCACAATTGCAGAGATCCTTAAAATCAAAACTCAATTCAAATTAGATAATACACAGTAATACTTCAAAAATATATATTAATCACGAGGAGAAAACCAGAGTACATTGATTCAATTTGACAGAATGCTCAATCCACATTTATACAGATAAAAAACGCAAACAAACGAGAATACCAACATTCGAAGATCAAATTCAAAGCAATGAAAACATTGGACGGATACGATCATTATATAGATAAAATCGGTAAAATACCCAATAGACCTCCATCAAGCATTGAATGCTGGCGTTTTGTTGGATTAAATAATGGATAGCGTTGAAACATCTCTTTCTCTTATTTAATATTCTTCTTGTTTTTCTTTTTCTCTCTTCCTTCTTTCTAGATGTCAATTTGGAATCAGAAGACGCCACATTTTTGTTATTCGGTGGATCAAGCAAAAATCATCATCGTTGTCATAGTCATCCTTTTCCTTCTTCCTTCTTCTGCTTATTCTTCGACAATGAAAATGCTTACAAAGAGAGATTTTCCGATGGTAAGTAAGAAAAAGAACAGAACGAAGCAACTGTCTTTGGCGAAAGGAAGTTAAGGAAAGCGCATGATTAGGGTCTAGCGTTGGCTAGAGAATTTAGGGTTAGGGTTTAAGGAGGGCTTTACTGTGTAGGGTTCTCAAAGCTCATGCCTTTGACGTTTTCTTTATTTCCACAAACTGCCCCTATAAGTTTATATTTCCTGAAATACCCCTCAAGCTTACGATGAAGCATCGGGTTCCGAAAACTTGTCTTTGTCGATCCACATGGTACGCGCACGACCCACAACAGTTAAGACTAAATTTCGGGCCTTCAATAAATCAACAAGGCTACATCCATCCAGATGAGATGGTCGGGATTTCTGCGAGAAGCTAGGTGAGAAATGCATTTCGGAATGATGAACAAGGGTACATCCATCCAGATGGGATGGTCGGGATTTCTGCGAGAAGCTAGGTGATAAGTGCATTTCAGAATGATGAACACCCCCATCTCCTCATCCTTTTTGACCCACACCACATTAGATATTTAAGCGTCGGTTCCAGAACTTGTCTGTCCGCTGTTACGTGCACAAACCCACCATTTTAAAGTTTGTTTCTGGCCTCTACTCAACGGTACATCCATTCATATATGTTGAGGTGTCAAAATGGTTCATCATCCAGATGAATTGGGGGGTGAAAAGAGTTCGTCATCCATATGAGCTAGGGGGTCAAAATGGTTCGTCATCCAAATGAGTTGGGCAAGATTTCTACAAGAAGTTCAGGTGATGCACACATTTGTACATCCTTGTTGTCTTGAAGAATGCCAATAAGCATATTGATGATTGGGAGCATAGGACGTAAAATTCGTGTTTGTCTAGCATAACATTCGTTTTCCTATGTTGGAAAACGAATGCGAATGTTATTCAAACATGCTTGTGTTTTTTTTTGTTTTTTTCCCATTTTTTAATGTTTTTTTCCATTTTTAAGGCTTATTTACCTCATAATAAATAGTTAATCCAAAAGTATGGTATTTATCATTCTTTGAGGGTGTTTTTCTTACGCGAATGCGAATGCACATATGGTACGTATGGTTCATACTATGATTGGGACCATGAGGCTTTCACTTTATTTGTCTTTATTAACTCATAAATATACCAAGAATGGTGTTTTGTTCTTCATGGTTATATTGTAGAGAATTTCTAGTATAGTCTTGAAGAAGCTACAATCTTTTAGTATATCTATGAATTAGGCACCATATTCTAATCCTCTTAGTGAAAGACACAGTGGGATAAGGTCATGTTTTGGAGGTGCACAACACATGCATTGTTCTTCATCAAACTTCAACGATTCGAAAAAGTTGAAAAAACATACTTTTTAAAACCGAACAAGTTTTGAAGCTACAATGGCAATAGAGAGAGATGGATTACAATGTACCTTCAATCAAATCTAGACTTGATTGTTGCAGAATATGTAATTCTTGTGACTGAGACCATATATCTCGATAATTGGGAGGATATGAAGCCTTGTCCTAGTTGTTCGTAAATGCCATGATTCTTCTCTAGCTTTCCAACATGGCATCCCTCATAATAACCAAACTCAACCGAACCATACGATTGAACTATGATAAGAGGTTGTCGTAAATACCACAAGTCTTCTTTGCTATAAAGGATGCGATGTTGGAATGCCAAAGAAGAATCATGGTATTTATGATGATCTCTTATCATAATTCAATCATATGGCTCGGTTGAGTTCGGTTATTACAAGGGATGCCATGTTGGGATGCTAGAGAAGAATCGTGCCATTTATGAACAACTAGGACAAGGTTTCATATACCTCCCAATTATCAAGATATATGGTCTCTGTCACAAGAACTACATATTCTACAACAATCAAGTCTAGATTTGATTGAATGTACATTGTAATCTCTCTCTCTCCCCCCCTCCCCCCTACAGCCCAAAAAATGAGATGTTGTCAAGTGTTAAGTATTCGGCACTCGGCACTCGGCACACCGGTTGTGGAGATTGTGGCGCCAAGAAGAGACATCAAGCTCAACCAACCTTAGGAAAAAAGAGGAAACAATGTAGGCCAATGGGCAACCTAGTGTGAAAGGGAGACACTTGCCTTGTAAAAAGCTATAAAAGACAGCTCTCCTTTGAAAGCTCTCCTTTCTATTAGTACATTAAGAACTCCTTTTCTATCTCCTTAATCCTTCATTAGAGTTAAGAGAGATTAGGGTTAAGAGCTAAGTAAGTCGAACCCTAATCTCCTCGAACTCTTGTATGGTATTAAACATCTTTATATGAAGAAGTGGTGTTAATGATAATATATCTTCTTTGTGTAAAGAGAGAGTAAAGCAAGGGAGAGAGGGAGAGAAAATAGGTACTGATAGGTAAATGCTAATTAAGATAGTAGCTCGAAGGTGTTCGACAATCACCTTCATCCAATTCGCCATCAAAAGAGTATACGCCGGTCCGAACTCAAGGCTAACGACATGGAGGGGAGGCATAACTCCATTGGTCTATATATACATTCCGTGAGGTACACAAAGCAACACATCAAGTCCTCAAGTTGTAGGAGAGTTCTCTCTTTTTACTTGAGAGTGCCGCTCCAATGCGCTCTATAACAAACTCACGAAATGTTGAATAAGCATTGAACCAACACATTGAGCTTCCTTAAATGCACAATAACTAAATCATAAGTAGACAATTCATACACCAAATAAAATGAAATAAATAATCCTAATCGTAATTGTAATAATTTAATAATAATATATAATTGGCTAAGCATATCACTAAATATAGCACATACACATACAAAACAAAGACGTTGACAACCGTTGATCCCCTATCTGACTACAATGTGCCTCCTAACAACCATACTATCATCTATATTACTAATAACACTAAAACTACCATAACTAATGCCTTACCATCCCTCTTCTTTCTCCTCACCTCCACATCCCTCTCTAGCATATTTATATCTTTAGCCAAAGGCCCTTTGACCGCAAAGTAGGTGCCTACGTGTTGCTAATCATACCACATTGCCTCAAATCCTAGGATAACTATGCTTTCCCATTCATTTATTTATCATGAATTAGCCTTCCCTTTCGGACACAATGATGTCTCCATAACAATATCCTCATCTTGCATGCTCATTTATAGTCATCCTACTTAGCACTAGACTCCCATGTCTATATAGAGGACCAAACGATATTTCTCTACACTTTCATATGGTTTATACTTCATGCTCACATGTCCTTGAAGTCATTGGAACCATTTGTGACTACATGTCCTTTTTTACAAATAGAAATAATAATTATAAGCGATGAGCATATAGATTAAGAAAATAACGGTTTAAGATGGTTTAACCACATTGACAACCACTACGCAAAGGAGAAGACACAAACATAAAACACCAAATATTACCTTATCGATATGCGGACGAATTGGATCCAAACGACCTCACCAATAGAGTCTCAAAGATGTCTCAAGACACCATTATGAAGGTGGTAGCAAGTCCCATTTATATAACGCAACATCGTAGGCTTTTATATCACTACATCTTCCCACGTGTCATAGGTTCTTAGGGGTTTGTCTAAATCCTAGGATAATTGGTTTCTCGCTTATCCTACCCGTAAACCATTAAATTTGGTTTTACAACTAGTGACGAAGGTTATGCTTGCTTATCTTTATCTTACATTGATTTCCCACATCGGTCTCTCTTATGATTTCTATGCTCCTTAGGGTTGGGTCCTCCCACACTGTGAATGTGTGGATTTTAAAATTATAAACATGCTTTCTTCCTAATCTCCTCTTGATGTTAGTGGATTGTTGCCCAACATCCCAAAATATCAAAATTGATGCATGTTTGTATATATGTTGCACATTCTAACCTTTTTGGTCAATTACTACTTCGATAATGCATGTACTTCCGAGAAAAACATTTGAAATCAACGAAATTGTAAGAGACGCCCACTATTTGTTACATCGATGAGGAAATTGACCTCTAGTTATATCACATACCTTATTGTGCATGTATGTTGAATGACTGAGAAAATAGAAATGTGCAACTGCAAATGTAAAACTCCTAAGTTTTGAGACATGGTTGGAGCATTAAAGAGAGTTTATTTTTGGATAAGAAATTAATTCATTGATGGTTGCAAAGAAAACACCACCATACATGCACATTCGATCACTATGTTTTGCAAAATTGGAATGCATTAATAATATGTGTATGCATGAGATAATTCGAAATATTGATATAGTTTACATGACACGTATCAATTTTTTTGACAATTGCACTTTTGGAATTGCATTGTAAGAGTCTCTTTATTGAATATTCTGGATTTAAAGAACGTTGGATTTAGACTTTAGGCACAATTATATCATGGTATATGACTACTTTTAGTAATTCAATTACCACTTGTCTAATCATTGCACTTCGAGAAACACGTACATTTTGTACGAGAAATTATCTAGATTTCCTTACTGAATATAGCTGTTATTGAAAAAGGCATACCCCAATAAAACAAAATCATTCTCGCTAAATCCAATAAGTGAATATAGGCAATCCAAGAAGTGAATACAAAATACCTGTCTTAGGTTACATGATTTATGTGACTTTAGATGTTATACCTTATTTGTTTATTCGACATTAGTTTTTCTGGCCCGTCTATGTAGGGGAAATGCCTTTAAATCGCTTACGGTAAATCAAGAAAAAGATTTTCATAGAGAAACAAGACATTACGTGCTAACGCACAATGTGAAAATGTTGCCTTTATTTTATATGTATTATGATAGACTTCAGACCTCCCCACCCATTCAATTTAACAAGTTTATTCCTCACAAATTCATTATTAGCTTATTAAGATTATTTTAAAACATGGTGGCAACGTTGTGTGCTTTGAAATATTATGTTTGCGGGTTCAAGTCATATGCAAAGGATATGGTGTAAACTTATGATCATTCACGCTAACAATTGCCTCCGAAAATCGTTGTGCGATCTCACTTTCCATAAAACAATGGCATTGCCTAATTTTAAAAGCACATGCAAGATTCCAACACAAACACACACACACACACATGTATTCTTATGTAACAATTTCATGATGCATTTACCTTTGTTCCTAAGATTTCTTTGATATGATTATGTAGCATAAGAACATGGGTCACGTAAAGTAATCAAAAACTCTCATAAAGGAGTATTGATCTCAACTAACTAAAGATATCTTAAATTTGTGAGAGTTAGCAAAAGCAACTAGAATGTTGCAAGACGTGAATGTCAATGGAGGAGGCGACACACCATGGGGGTAAACAAATGAGGAGGAGCCAATGGTTGAGTGCCTCAAGGCAAGACATGGTAAACGAGAATGAGACAAAAATGGGTGTCACATGCTAGTAACTAGGCATTCATAAAATAATCAAAAGCACCAGGCAATGATGGACAAAGACCCACATGCGAGTAACATGACATCCATAGATAACAAGATATATTAAAAACTCTAAACGGGTATGAAATATGGGTTGCTTGCATATTGACCTTGCTTGTTACATGACATGTAAGTCATATTTTCTTATTAATTTATACATTGATTGCCTCATCCACTAACTTGTTGTGAAGGTAATAGGTAAGCCAATATTATGATTTGTCAATCTAGCAAATAGAAAAACACGAGAGCTTGAATGCATCCTTCAAATTCATAATCCAAAAATATCAATTTATTTTCTTAGAGTAAACAATGTTTGGCCTCTTTCTTCACGTGATGGATAAGAGAAACTAATGCTTAAATGCCATTCCACTCAAATTTGCTCTATATTAACCCCCGTTGGATATGCAATTGGGGAAGGAAATGGTGTACATAAAGCGATAACATGCCATGTGATATCCTAGCACCATATGCATGAAACATGGGTGGGGCTTTTGCTACTTTGGTGGAATGTGGGTGCATGTGGAGAACTAGTTTCCACTCATTATTTTTGAGCCACTCCCTATCCACGATATAAAGGAGAAATGAGAGAGAGAGAGAGAGAGAGAGAGAGAGAGAGAGAGAGAGAGAGAGAGAGAGAGAGAGAGAGAGAGAGAGAGACTTTTATTGTTGATGTTTGTGAAGAAAACTTATCATTAAGGCGCTTAGACAATTATATTTATACAACAATATAAATCAATGCTTTAGAGTTATGGAAACACATGTTTATATACGCCTTAACCCTTTTCTTCGGTAGTGGACAATGCACACTCCAACTTTCAAGCATGCTTTTTGAAAGAAACTAAATTTAATAAAAATTAGCGTAGGGAGGGAGGTATCAACTTCCATCGGCTGATATAAAATTGAACCCTCCATACACTTTCACGAAACTTAGGAATATAAGTCATATAAGTCTTGGCTTTCATACATAAAATACAAGTAAAGGGCATTCAATTTGATATCTACCCCTACACATTCGACAAAAACATGTAATCGAGAATCTACTGAAATCACGATAGCACTTATTTGCTTCGACACTTTTAACAAAATGTGAGGCATTTAGGGTTTACCCATAGCGAGGAGCATAAAGGTTTGTTTCCTTATAAGATTTACACCAACCCTTCCGAGTGTTGGCATCGTTTGCTTTACGCACATTCATCACCATGCAACAAACCTTTATGGTTTGGAATTAGTTTGTCTCTTCCAATTTCCGAGCCAGTTTTTTGTCCATTTATGTCTATCCTAGCTTGTCACATGTACATTGATTCGAACATCATTTTCGTTGCAAGAATTTATTCGAGTAGTTGACAAGATTTGGGCTTCTCTTATGGACAAAACAATATTAATGCACAAAGTGCTTTAAAAACTACATGAATATTTCAATAGAGTAACATATCATTTGACGATATTTTCGAACAATTAACAATATTTTTCGATATTCATCATAGAACATTTGTGACATATATATTTATACCAAATCGGTGGTTGGGAAAGGACTTTGACCCAATCTAATATTGGATATGGTTTTTATCGTATTTTGTCTAATTACTAGACTACAAACCCACTTTGAATCCATGTGTTTTGTGTAGCATTTTTGTACTAGCCTTCGTGATCCCAGAAAATTAAAGAGAACCCTAACATTGCTAAAGAAGTATCTATTTGCTAATGTGTCATTCACAATGAATTGCTAGCTTCACGAGCATTGTTCAATCTACATTTTCATCCACTTGTGTAGATTTTACTTAAATGATGAAAACGTGATATTTAGACAAGCAGGTATATCAGTACATGTATAACCACTTACTAATCAGACCATTAAATATCACGTTTTGAAGCACGTCCACCCTTCACAAATCATTAAATACAATTACCATTCCATCATGGACTAGTATGTAAGGTGTTGTGTTCGTGAACAAGCTTATCTAAACTAGGTTAAACATTTCTAAATGAATCAAAATATATCAACATCCATTGATGATTTCACTATAATTCGGAAGAACTTCCTTTTCTTGATTTGTCTAATCCATTAGAGCTCATGCAAAACCCAATGTACAGTTTCTTGTCATCTCTTATAAGATTGATGCTCCGGGACGACTCCGTCATTGCATGAATTTCCAAGGAACCAACTTCCCAAAGCCATGATTTAGGAACACACAGTGCGTTTGTCTAGATTTTGTAGTTATCCATCCGTAGTGTAGCGAATGCATGGGGAATGACATTCATAACTTTGATAGATTATCACAAGTAGATATTAAAATACGAGACATGCGAGAGAGATGTAGTTGTAAGTTCTTCAAAACTATTACGACACATGCCCCAAGGGGCATGCGCCCCCGATCGGCCCAAAGGATGTTCATAGTTAAGTCTCCATTCTATGGCGACAAACCTTCTTTTTTGTTGTTGTTTTGGTGCCCGACACAAATTCGAGACTCGGGGATTCATTGATTTGTGTTTGTGGAAGCAATAAAAGCATGGGGTGGTCTGTTAGGGTCTGGGGCGGATTTTGTCCGAGTACGAGGGGCCGATCCGGGCATTGAAAGTGGCTTGTGGCCTTGGGTTCGGACAAAGAGAGAGCAAGGGATTGGTACTGTTGTTAAGTCCCGCATTCTCTTTGTTTGTCCGGCCGGCCAACACGAGAGAGAGAGAGAGAGAGAGAGAGAGAGAGAGAGAGAGATGAGGTTTGACTCTTGGCAGAAGGGGGTGGGTGGGTGGGGGTGGGGGCCACGTCATCGGGATCCCTGCCGCCACGTGTCCCTTAATGCCTCCCTGGCCTGACACGTGGACTAGCCTCGCCACGTAGGCAGGAGAAGGAAAGAGAAGGAGAAAGAGAAGGAAAAAGAAGGAAGAAAAACAGAGACAGAGAAGACGCAGAAGACGAAGAAGAAGAAACAGGGGATGGGATGAGGAAGTAGAGGAGGAGGAAGAAGAAAAGAGGAAGAAAGAGAGAATCCATATTATGCATTATGATGATGATGAATCGGCTATGGATTTCTTTCTACCTTTCTCTGTAATTTAATAGCTGGATCGCAACAGGGCACCCCTCAAAAGCTCTGAGATTATATTACAGGTAGCAACTAAAGAAAGAGAAAGAGAAAGAGAAATAGAGAGAGAGAGAGGGAGACATCACACACACATAATCACTCTCACACAGACAGAGAATAGCTCTTTTTTCTTCTCTCACCTAAAGAAGCTACATTATTTGTTTATTGCATGAGAAATCTCCCTTAATTCCTCCCTTCTAATATAATCATAGCTTTTCTTTCCATATCTGCACACAATATCACTTACTTCCCCTTTTCTTTTCTTTTCTTTGTCGGGCTCTGCTTTTGAAGAGAACCTCCAACATGTTTAGGGTTTCTTTGAAGGAGTCTTTGTCAAAATTAGGTTTTGTTTTCTGAAGGCATTCTTGGTAAATTATTATTTTTAAAATAAATCCTAGACATATTAGGGTGTTCCCAAAATTTTCAAGATATCGGTGGCGAGTTTTAAGCTCTTTTTTTTAGGGGTGGGGTGGGGAGAGGGGCTCTGGTTTTGAAGTAATCGTTGACAAATTAGGGTCTGTTTCTTGGGAAAAATATTCTGGTTTTAAACAATTCTTACAGGCTTCCGGGTGATTTTTTGGTGATGATTTTGAGGAAGTCCTCAACTTTTCTTGAACAAATTAAGGTAGAAATCTTTGATGTTTCTTCAACAAATTAGGGTGTTCCCGACATTGCATCAACAAATGGGGGTTCTTGTTTGTTGAACCTCCAGATTGTGAAAGAAATTTGTTTTTCTCTTTGTTTTTTTCTATCATTTCATCAAAGCTCGAGCGAGAAGCGAAAGGGTATAAGTTGTACAACTGAGTCGATCCATTATGGCTAATGATCAACGTAGTCATGGTGTTGGTATTGATGGTGCATCTATAGACTGGTCATTTGCTACATCACAAGCTTATCTTCCTCCCAGAAGCCCTCTCTTCACGAGCGGAAGTTCAGGCAACCTTATCCCGGATAACAATAGCAACAATAGTTTCTTCTCGAATTGGCCTAAACTTCCACATTACAACGAGTATGGTGGAAATGGGGTTTCTACTAACCGAAGACATCACCAGAGGACCCCTTCAACTGGTTTTCTTCCCGTACAGACACCTGCATGGGTCGATGACCTTCTAAACGATGCTCCAGATGTGCCCCCTCCTCCTGGAAAGATTTCTCACCGTCGATCTTCTAGTGATTCATTTGCCTTCATGGATCAAACCCCGATCTCTGATATGATGTCACCGTCGTCCTCAAACATGATATCGCCATTTTCAAACATGATGTCACCGACATCCAATGTGGTCTCAAAGCATGGGAATGGATCGAGAGATATAGATGAGAGATCAGATGCACTTCAGAAGCATAGCACACTCTATTCAAAACCTTTCCCAAAGCATAATAATGCTGTCCAATCAAATGCCAATGTTAACAATGCTCACATGTCGACGCCAGAGAGGATAAATACCCCGCTTGGGAGCTCATCCGTACCTTCCGATCATGACAGTGCTAATGCTAGCTCTATGGATGAGAAGAAAACTAGAGGATTTGGGCAGCCAAAGATTGACACTGAAGTGCAAAGTGCTTTGAAAGCTGAACCTACCACACTATCGACAGGAAAAGGGGAGAGCTCTTCAATGAACGATTCAATTCTTGATCCAAAACGTGCCAAACGGTGAGATTGCTATACATATATATCCGCAACTCCATGTATATCTAGGGTTCCTTTACACAATAAATATCCTGTATGTGTTCCACAGATTTTGGGCGTTTTACACATCTTGTCTCTATCTCTTGGAATTTTAACTTCTTTTGAAAAGGCGAGTATAATATTGACAAATTTCAAGTTTGATTCCTGATCCCTGGGATGCTAATAGTCTGCCTCTCTCTCTACATACATACATACATACATACATACATATATGTCACCGTGCTTACCTAGATGTCATTAACAAATCAGATACCTTAAGCAAACTAGATGATAGGTATGGCTAAGGGCCATTTTCGTTTCTTTGGTCTCACTTACCTACGTTGGCTTTGTTTCTTTTATTTTTGAAGGATTCTAGCTAATCGACAATCAGCTCAACGGTCACGGGTCCGGAAACTCCAATATATATCAGAACTTGAAAGAACAGTGAATATATTGCAGGTCAGAAGCTACATAGACCTAGGGTTTATTGGTATAGGCTTCATTAATCATATTACCCCTGGATTATTTTTTCCTACAAATGCCCCTGAGCTTTCAGCATTTTCCACAAACACCTTTGGTGCCCCCCTGAAAGAGAAAAAAATGTCAAATTGCCACATAATTTCTCTTCCAAGGGTTGACTGGGGACATTTGGTGAAATAACAAAAACTTATAGGCATGTGGGGAAATAAAGAAAAACTTGGGCTGAAGATAATGGGACTGTCTTTATCCCAATTGACTCTACTAATGTATAATTATGTGTATGCTTTTAATATAGAATTCAATGTAGGAAGTTGTATCGAATTTGATGTTGAATGTTTTTCTTTTTGGATACTCTATTCCAGGAAGAGGTGTCTGCACTATCACCTCAAGTTACGTACCTTGATCGCCATCGGATTATTCTCAACGTCGATAACAGTGCCATGAAGCAGAGGCTGGCTGCATTGGCTCAGGAAAAACTTTTCAAGGACGGTAAGTCTTTTCAGCTCATAACTACCTCTTTTACATTTTTGTGGTAATCTAACTGGTGAATCAACTGTTGAAAGTTTTACAAATTCTTTTATTATTTCTGAGCTGGGATTGAATGGTACCAATGAAGACTAAGCAAGCTCCTGAAGCATTCCAAATCAATGCAGGGTGGATGATGAAGCCAAATTTAGGCTTGAGTTCATTGTGCCTATTTGGCTTGAGAATGAGCAATTTGCTTTGTGTGTGTTCCTTATTGCAAGGCTTCTAGGTCTCTAAAGATGTGAATAAGTTTGAATTAGGAATCAATAAGAAGGCTATACTTTAAAGATATGCCCATTTGCATGTCTATGGCTTTGTCTGTTATTGGCCATCTGGTTGATGTGAAATGGCCTGAAGGCCAACAGCATCTGTGCATGGTTTGGATTGTTTTAGTTTATAGTCCATTGTAGTTGTTTTCTTATAGCAACAAATTCTTTTTTATGCTGGTCCTTACTGCAACTTGCAAATCTATGAGGTGTGCAATCAGTGTTTAGTTGGTAAATTACTTCATTTGATCTCTTTGTTACCATTGCCTTTTAGAAAGTCAGATATTTTTAAGTAATTTCCTTTATTAGCATCTCCCGTTATAAATGGCAGTGATGAAGTTTCAACCCTTGCTTGGGTTGTGGAAAGTGATTCTTGTAAATCCATTATTCAGAAGAAATTTTGTTGGTGTGGGTATGCATGATCTCAAATCTAAAACTATATAAAAAATGCAGCATGAGACCCACTAGTCAAAACTTGAACCCACAACCTTTAAGGTAGCAAAGCATAAGCTTTACCACTTACTTAGAGAGAGAGAGAGAGAGAGAGAGAGAGAGAGAGAGAGAGAGAAAATCGCATTAGTAGGGACATCGAAAGTTCCAAATATATTGTATAAAAGGCAAATGTTTTTTAATTTGATTGTCATGTTTCAATCACTATATTTGCACCATTATAGTATAAGTTCTAAAATATATTCTTAAACTTATGATATTTGATCAATAAGAATTCTTTGCTTGAATTGATCATGGCATGAATATACAGCCCACAATGAAGCTTTGAAGAATGAAGTGCATCGGCTACGACAGCTATATCAACAGCAGCAGCAACAACAAAACCACACTGGTGACAATAACCAGTCACATTCTAATCTCATACTATCACCACAGCATGAGATTAAAGAATCTAATGAAAAAGGACTGGATGCCACCAAATGCGTGGAATATTTATTGAAAGATAACGAAGGCGATTCGATGAAAGACAACATTATTGTACCTTCAAGGTCTCCTCCCTCGATGAAACCTATTGGACCATCGAGTTGTAATGCAACAGGAGAAAAGACTAAAGGTATAATGAACCCACAAGTAATGCACACTCAACTCCGTTCTGATTTCTGAGTTCAATACACAGAGTTCTTTTGGACTTCTACAGAAATTCTCTCTAGGATTCTTTCAAGATTGTTTTTTTTTTTCTTTGTCGAAATTGTTTTTGAATAACCTTGTCAGCGAGCTCATCCTTGGAAGATTGAGCTTGGGACAGTAAACAACATATTCTTATTCCTTTTATTCTTATTCTTTCTTTCTCTTTCTCTCTCACCCTTACAAAAAAGAAGGGCATGCTTGTTATGAAGGTATCGACAACGACCCTCGTGCAATTGAGAATACAGTTGATTTGAGACTATATAATTCTTTGTGCTAGCTTTTTTCCCTTTATTCTAATACAAATATTTTTAATATAATGCCATATTTCAAAGACTTCCAATTGTAGGTCTTTAAAGACCGAGTAAAGTAGGGTTTTTAGGAAACCATTTCCTCTCTGAAGTATTTTGTGACTTTTAAGGAGTATTTGTGTAAAAGCAAGCTCTAGATACTAAGAAAAAGCATATATTTCTTGTTCTTGCGAGTATTGATTGCGCATTCGTGTAAAAACAAAGCTCAGATACAAAGAAAAAGTCAACCATTAATGAAGGGTTATATATATTTCTTGTTCTTGACAATAATTATTGCTTATTGGAAATTTCTTCTCCATCGATTGCTAGCTGATCTCGATAGCTTATTGCTTCCCATCTTTTGTTGATTGGTTTCGTAGGGTTGATTTATTGTTATGGTTGGTATAAGTAGGATGCAATGCATGAGATTATCGTTGCATCAGATTGTGCTTGCCTGTATCAATTGTTTTTTAACTTGCCACTGGTCATTTGCCATGTATGGCTGCTGTGGGCAAGTGCAAGATTTGATTTTTCACTCTACATGAACTTTGGAAACAAATTTTTAATTGAAGTTGCAAATTGAAGCAAATATACCATCATTATCAAGATTTGAATACAGATCCAAACAGTGCAATTTGAAAGAACTAACCAAAATAGACACCTGTTTAGACGTAATGTAATTAAACTTTTACACCACTGCCTCATTTTTATTTGGGAAAATTACACCTTTGTGCTCTGTGATAGTTGACAAATTACAAACAATGGGGAGGTCAATTTTGGGCAGCTCAATTAAAATGAATGGTATTGTGGGAATTTCATAAAAGGGGCATTTTGGTAAAGCTGCACATGCATATTTGTGACATTTCATAATAGTACAGATTTATTTTTTCATCTTATGCAGTCAATCACCCAACTCATTAACAAAAAAATTGTACCAGAACAAACCAACTCTGAATATCAACCTACAACACATAATGCTTACACCTCAATGTTCATGTAATTTTGAAATCAATATATATGTTCCATGAATATTAGATCGTAAGGTATCTTTAATACACATCAAACCAAATTTATCATATTCTCAATTGAATACATTGAGATTGTTGGTTGGTTATGCGTACTGTTTTAACTTCTTCCAAGGTTCTAGTGTTTGCATTTGCTTGATGCATACGCATAAACTTTTGACTACAAAAACATCTGTTCTTTTCTGTTGTAAACAGCATTTTAGAATCCATTTAAATTCTTGGTGATCAATAAATTAGATTCATTTCGAAATCAGAAGATAATCAAATCCATATAACGATAGACGATAAGGAAAGAAGAGAGCCAAGTTTTGACCATAGATCAACTATAAAGAATAGACAAAACAAAGAGAGGAAGACCTGCCATATAAAGAGAAATAATATGCAATGGCAATAATTCCATTGTTATAAGATGCGCGGTTATTATAACTTATACTATAAAAGTTACGAATGAAATACAATTTAGTTTTGTATTGTTACAAAATCCATTCTAGGTAAATACAACCCAAACAAGATAAAATCTACAAGAACCATGAAAGAAAAATTCCAAGAAGAAATCCTCAAGGGTAACACTAGTTATATATATCTGTATATATATGCATATATTGGAAGTACTCCAACATATGGGATATCCATAGGACAAAAACATCAGTCATTCATCACTTGGCAAGAATGACTATACACAGGCACACATGCATACGTGTGTGTATATATTATATATACATGCAATTGGTAGTTACACTAGTTGCAAACAAACATTCCTGACCAGGAACATGTTAGCCACAACTGCATAAATATAACCACACTCTCTCCCTCCCTCTCTCTGTCTCTCTCTCAATAAATAATACTTGAACAAATCACATTGCCTTGGCGTCATAAAAAATCCTGTGCTATTTTCTAGTTTCTGGATCAAAGAATCACGACCTCGGGCTGATTTTCAAAAGCAACCCAAAATGATCACTTGGTAACACAGGCAGCTTCATGGTTTGTGACGGTTTCTTCTTCACCTTCGTTTCCTTCTCGAAAGTAACTCCAGGGATTGGTTCCATACCAACTCGTTCAACACTCTTGAGTTGGAAGTTATCAAGTCGACAAAACATTCTGTCCAGCCTTTTCCTCAGCCGACTACCAAAAAGCATCGGATTCTCTTTGCTATCATATGTAAGCCCTTCCTATAACAACAATAAAAAGGATCACAAAAATAAAAATGTCATTGTCATCATTCCTCTTTAAATATTCATAAACACAATGAAGGTGACATGTACATTTTAACGCCCATCATGTCCCATGAAGGGCAGAATCAAGAAACTAAAAGAAATGTATGAAGTGCCATATCCTATGATGATTTCGGAAATTTTTTGAACAAACTAAATGATGTTAAATTCCAGTAGTCTCATCTACTGTCAGAATTTGGAGTGGAAAAGGAGAAATAAAAAAGGGATTAAAAAAAAGAGTTCTAATTATTATTTTTTCGCTTCAAAAAGAGACGCAGTATTGGATGGTTAATATGCCCTTAAATTTCATGTCACAAAGCTACTAAAGTGTTTTCAAAATTTGAGCAGCATTTGATAGAAATAAAGCTCCCAAACAATAACATGGAAAGTGGTTGAGGAGCAATGATTGTAACAATTTTTTTAACATTATTGGTGTAATATAACCTACAAATAACCCTAATGGATGTAGCATAAATTGATGAATAAGAGAAACAACCAAAACATAAGCATGCATACCTCATTGGGCCGTAGTGTCAACCATGCATCGCACCATCCTTGAGGGAGTGGGGGGTGGCCATCAAGTTTATCATCCCAATTCATATCACCACAGAACACGACATTTGGATGATCTTCTAGAGCATGAAATGCTTGCTTAGCTTGAGTGACACGTTCGATACTAAACATTTGATCCCATGTTGGAGGAGATGGGCAAGGACTCTCTAGATGAGTCGTCGCAACAACAAACTCTCTGCCTCCTGCTATATCTCCCACTTTGGAAATACAAAGCTCCCTACCCATAACAGTATTGCAGTATGGACTCTTACTAAAGCTCGTCTTAGGTACTCTGCTCAACTGTTCAATTGCCAACAAACATGAAAAAAATTCAATCAACCAAGCAATCTCTCTCTCTCTCACACACACATTATGTTGTGCATGTTGCACCAAACTACAAACCATCTTTTCAGAAGGGTGAAATTGCAATCATCAAATCATGCTAGAGCTCATCCCTTTATCTGCGATTCACACCATTGCATGAATACAACTTACTTTATACATTCTCTTTGATGCAAGATGGAGCATTAGGACACAGATGAGGAGACACATCAACAATGCATTTCTCGCCTTGAACAAATGCTGGAATCAGACTATCATATTTTCATACAATGCAATGCATTTGACCACATTCGAGTTTTCTCGCACATTGTCAATCTGGTTCACTCCCTACACACACTACATTGTGTACTCTTGATTGCAACGTTTATGAGTACAGCTCTTGAACATTGATTCCACACTTACCATGTAAAAAGTGATTCAGATTTGGTCTCATAGGTCATATTTGAACTACAAGGATGATAATAAATTCTATCCATCTATTTCTCCCATGGACATTAAAACGATATTTATAACTATATCTATGTATATAGGAAGATTGATGGCTTTCTCTCCTACAAGAACGAATTAAGCAACAACTATGATATCCTCTTACTTGAAGACAGAAGTAAGCTCGTTTCGAAGCGAATGACGGTGTTACCGAGCACTGATAGTCATTCCACCATGATGAACATTGGAATAGGTTATAGATTACTGGGGTCACTTCCTGTATAATAAAAACATATAGTTTACATGATATAGATGCAAATATATATATATATATATATATAACATTTCCAATGTTATTATCGTACAATGACCATGTACATCTGTTGTAAATCAAGCTTCTAAGTTTCAAAACTTAATGACAATAATGGTAATATAAACCAAATTCAATGAAGCACAAAAAAAACTTATACATGACAGAAGTACAAAAGACCAATGATAAATGAGAGCATACATACCTGTAAGCAAACAAAATGTGGGTTATGTTCACAAATAATTCCGCCTATGGCATTCATTCTTGCGGTTAGTTCAAGGTCTTCTCTAAACCACACATTGTATGTCAACACAACTATACTCGAATTTCCATCCCCAACTGTACCAGCTCGCCTTCCTAAAGCCTTCACTACATTGTCACAAGATGAAAGGTTATCTTCTGGGGCAAATAAAACTGATAGACAAATTAATTCGACTTTCATAAGAACCATCTTCATTGATAGTGTCTCGATATATCCCTCTCCCTAGAGAAATACACAACTAATATTAAAAATGCGTTCTAAATTGTTCAAAACTATCACATATGACATATCACTAAAAATATCTTCATTAGTAGGATCCAAAATATAATATTTTGCAGTCATGCAGTCAATATATGATAGCAATAATGCCATCATTACTCACATATGAAAAACATCATTAGAAAGACCTAAATTAGCAGATTCTCAGTATATAATTCTCATAGATGTTTTGCGAGTATGTACTAAGTATGTCCCATTCTCAAAATCAGAGAGATTTGTTTGCCAAATTATCTATAACTCTGTTCTTAATAAAATGTGATTATGTTAGAGATATTTACAGGAATACCTAGTGGCTGTTTTATTCTGTCAATCCCCATAATCTCGATTTTCTGACCAAGCATGTCATAAGAAGCACTACCGGAGCTCGCATTGTCATCACCTGGAGATTTTCTCTTCTTGCTTCCATTAGAAGTGGTTGATCGGGCCATATTAGAGGCCAAATCCTCGGCGTCCTTGAAGAGAGATTCTTCAGTATTACCAATGCTCTTGAAGAGCGATTCTTCGTTGGCCTTGGTATTCTTAAATGGGGATTCCTTTGTTCTCTTTGTATTCTTTGTAATCTTGAAGACAGATTCATCATTGTTTTTGGTATTCTTAGAGAGAAATTCCTTTGCATTCTTCGTGAGAGATTCTTCTGTATTCTTAATATTCTTGAGGAGCAATTCTTCACCATCCTTCTTCACATTCTTGAAGAGGGAATCTTCAAGATTCTCAAAGAGAGACTCCTTGTCATTCTTTTTCTTATTCTGGGATACATTGCTTTCGTTTAGGCTTTGTTGAACAGAAGTGAAAGTGCATGACCTTAAGGGCCAGAACTTTGTCCCTTTCTTTCCTACCTTGTTCTCATCGTTACCTTCATCATCATCATCACCATCATCATCCAGTATAGAATCAAACTCTGCAAATGCATCAAGTGAGATGGAAGATTTGGGAGTTCCACATATATCACATAATACATCAACCTGTTTGTTAAGGAAAGTGCAAGCTCTACAGCCCCATCTAGATGTATCACGATCAAACAAAGAAGAAGAAGAAGAAGAAGAAGATGATGATGATGATGAAGAAGCAAAAAGCTTCAAAGATGGTGATTGTGATAATGAAGACAAAAACGGAGAAGGAAGAGAGGGGGAGGGAGGCAGGGGAGGAACCCTCTTAGTTTGTTGGCATACCTGACATGTGTTAGAGATGGCTTGGTTTACAAAAGTGCAAGATGAACAGCTCCAAAAGGCCATAGCTCTGCAGAGAGAAGAAACAGGGGAGGGGGGGGAGGGTACATGCAGACCATAAAAACCTTAAATTTGTTCTAAAATATTTTTAAAAAGACAAAAAAATAGGATGCTCTGTTTCACATTTGAGAGATGGAGGAGAGAAGACAAGACAAGAAGAGTCTTTTGAAGAAGAAGAAGAAGAGTCTTTCTCATAGTGTTCTCGGATCATCATATTTGATGAAATCCCTGCGTCTGCATCGCAAAACCCATAGGCCCATCATCCATCATGGCCACATCGGGTCTCGCCCGACAATTTCCGGGCTCGACTGACCAAAACCCCTCCTAAGCTGAACGCACTTCAAACTTGGCACTACGAACAAACCACGCGTGTCCACATCAGAGTACATAAGTGTTTCGATGTGGTCAACCCTATCAGTTGCTTGATTAGGCCTCTCAATGACTTTGATGTTGATCTTGCTCCCCGCCTTGATGCCATGTACGTGATGGGGTAGACGCGATTGTGGTGGAATCTGGCTTTACTTGGAATCTTGACCCTTTTTATCTAATCGATCGTGGGTAAAGGTGATTGTGGTGGAATTTAGCTTAACTTGGATGTTGGACCCATTTTTCCTAATCGGTAGTGGGTAGAGGTGATTTGTGGTGGAATTTGGCATTACTTGGAATCTTGACCCATTTTTACTAATCGGTAGTGGGTAGACGTGATTGTGGTGGAATCTAGCTTAACTTGGATGCTTGACCCATTTTTCCTAATCAGTAGTCGGTAGAGGTGATTTGTGGTGGAATCTAGCTTAACTCGGATGTTGGACCCATTTTTCCTAATCGGTAGTCGGTAGAGGTGATTCTGGTAGAAGCTGGCTTTACTTGGAATCTTGACCCTTTTTATCTAATCAGTTGTGGGTAGAGGTGATTGTGGTGGAATCTAGCTTAACTCATATGCTCGACCCATATTTCCTAATCGGTAGTGGGTAGAGGTGATTGTGGTGGAATCTAGCTTAACTTGGATGCTCGACCCATTTTTCTTAATTTAGGAGAAACTTACTGACCTTTGACACAGAAACTGTTGATTTGGATAGAAAACCCTCATAATGTTTTGCCTTTTAAAACCGTGGTTTGTAAAATCATATAACCTCCATGGTTGGCCAACCTTCTTCCAATGCACACATTTGATGCTCGTTTGGTGGGTGGCCTAGATTAGTCGGTCTACCACCCACTCGGTGAGGTCCAAGGTGGTGTTTGTTGGATGCTCAACCTTTTCGCTTAGTGGTCGTATGGCCTTGTTTGCTTTGGCCATCATTTTGTAATTTCTTGATATAAAACTTAATGATGTGATATTTTTTTCCACGTGTGTGAGTGGAAGTGTGCGCACGAGTTGTTGGCATCAAACAAAGGTCTCACGTGGGACATGGACTTTGCTACATGTAGACAAAAGTTAAAATCTATATCCCATTTCACATCACATGTAAAACTATGAAAGGGTCCTAAAAACAAATAAAGATATTGCTCCAATGATCATGACTCATGATGCAAGAATTGAAAGCATATTCTCTTTCAAATTTGTTTAAATATGATAATCAAGGTTGAATTAGGCATCAAAACAACGGTAAAGACCTTAATTTAATTACGATAAGTGGTGATAGTTCTGATATGCATATCTCAAACATTGGAGATCTTGGATCAAGTCCTAGGATTTAACTAAAAGGCAAAAACTTGGTAGCTTAGCTCCAAGCACCACCATCAATTTAAAACAAATAGATTCCCCTTGGTCAAGAAATGATAAAAACTAAATGCATTTCCATAAGAGATTTGGATGTGAATTTATTGAAAATCGAGATGATTAATTGGATCATCAATTTATTAATATCAAAATTATTTCCATGGCATGGATCAAGATTGTGGGAAATTCTTCTAAGATGTGTCTTGGAGTGAAATGGTTGACCCTATAATGTTGATTGATTTCAAATCGGAAAGGAGCATGTCATGGATGGTTCGATATAATGATGGGAATGGTCATGCTAATAAATATCTCACAAATTGATATTCAATTTGCAATCAATTGAACTTCTCGTCGTACGAAATTCGTTGTGGATGGATTTGAAATAAAGTTGTGGATGAAACTCGTTGGGTATCTATTGTCCCATCATTCACATACAAAAAAGCGGGTCCCATAACGAAATAATTTTCGATACAGGAAACAAATGTTACATCCATCCATTTCAATCACCCAAATTAGGAAATAACACTAGAATAAACTAGCAAACAAACAAATCCAACAAACAATTGATTTACTTCATATATAAAACCACGGGAACTAGTAAGAGGTTCTAATGAGCTTTGGTTTGAGGTAATCTAATGTATTAATGCATAATATGATATGAATGAACATATGATCGAATGATTAAAGGAACAAACAATCTGGATTCTGAAGTGACCATATGAGCTAACATATGATTGATTCGTTTACTCGAAGGGTGGATTATAAAGAGCTTGGATCCTCACCTAACCTAACATACTAACAAATAATATGATGAGGAATAATAATCAAATGAATGAGCAAACACACGTCGAATCTATCAATCCATAGGAAGACAAATATTACTCACTCACATGATCGTTCAAACAAACAAATGAATTGATGTATCCATATGACAACAAATAATCGAATGAACGAATATTAATCACAAGATTGTTCAAACAAAGAAACAAATGAATCGATTTATCCATATGACAACGAATAATCGAATGACCGAACAAACGAATGATTGAATGGATGGATGAATTCATGCGATGCCGAATAATCGATTGAACAAACAAACAAACGATTGAAATCGATCAATCCAATCTATGAAGTTGAATAATCCAATGAATGCGAACAAACGAACGATCCCATTGATGAATCCAGATGCAGACGAATAAACAATCGAATCGAAGGAACGAAGATGAAGTTATCGATCGAATCGATCCATGATTTGCGTTTATCAAAATCTAAGGGGCGGCTATTCTAGCAAGGTGATTATCAGTTATCTGACAGGGTAGATCCATCAAAGGAATCCAATCCAACTATCACTGGATTTAGGTAAGGTAATGGGGGGGTTTCTGGAGACGTTAGCTTTGACCTCTTCTGACATCTCGGGAGTTGGGGTGTCTGATAAATTTTGGGTTTGACCTATTCTGATATGTCAACATACACGACAAATTAGTCTAGATAGTTTAATATGGGCAAGAGAATCTGTCAAAATACAGGAATTCCGGTGAAGCCGAAGCCCACTTGGGTAATAGAGATTGGTGACAGATTATCCGGAAATAAACAAAAAGGATATACTGTAAAAGTCTCACATACTTTGTCCATTTCTGTTAGTATTGACTATTATATACATAAACGTATGTAGAAATCAGCTTATTGTACTCAATCTCGCTTTTCTTTAGCTTATGATCTTTTGATTAACAACTTCTTTCAGCGCACCCTGTAATCCTCCTCCTCTTCATTTTGGGATTTTGATCCTTTTGATCACACAATCTTAAAACCTAGTTACATATATATAAATCTTGGAGTTTTTTTGGGTTTAGTCATTCGATCAGAAATTAGAGCATACACGATTTTGATCTTGATTTTGGGTTTCAAATTTCTGGATTAATAATTTTAACACCTATATATATATGTATGTATGTATGTATCTTAGGTTTTTGACTATTTTGATCAACAATCAGCACATATATCTGTTTATTATTCCTTAAACAGATAACTAAATAACTTATTTTGAGTTTCCTCTATAATACACAGACACAGACACACACACACACACACACACACACACACACACACACACACACACCATTTTGAGCTATGGTGAATTTCTATGGAAGCTTAGAGAGCCAGCTTGTACCGGAATGGGGAGATGCATATTGTGACTATAAGCAACTGAAAAAAGACCTAGAGCATGTGAAGAGCAGTCATGGTAGTGATCAACAATCACAAGCAGATGGCCATAGCTTCAAACACATTCGGATGCCGTCATTCCAACACCTTCGAACCCTCACACGCCGTATGTCCAAAAGGCTCGTCAACTTCAATCTATCTGTGAAGGTACATTACATACATATATACATATACATATCATTACCAATAACATGCTGTGCATATATATATATATGCGTAAACATACACAGGAACATACATATTTACCATATATATGTGTGCATAAATGTTTATACAAATAAACAACGTATGTATACATAAACCCTAAAAACACTACCTGATTAGGGGTTCTGTGTTAATGTGTATACACACGAACATACATATTTACTATATATATGTGTTTGCATAAATGTTTATACAAATAAACAACATATGTATACATAAACCCTTAAAACACTACATGATTAGGGGTTCAGTGTTAATGCGCATACACATAAACATGCCATATACCAGGTATACATCAGATATACATTTATGAATCTATACATCTACCATGATTTAGGAATGGGATTGATTAACATTGTATCAAACATATCTAGTCGAGTACAAAATATCCACACTTTTGTCTGAGAGGGTGTACCTAGTATCTATTAATCAAGAACTTTAAGGTTTAGGTTTTGTATGTATATACATAAGTATATGATATACCATATTTTAGATGTATATATGCATGTAAATATGATGTGTCAATAATGTATTTAAATTTCAGATATTCAGTTCATATTCCAAAATGGGGTGATAATGTTTGTTCTTAGGTGCACTTGCAACAACCCAATGGAAGCTCTGGATTGGAACACGAGCTTGGATTGTATGAAACTGAGCTATTGATGCCGTGTGAAGACATTGAGGGGGATAAGATTTTCTTTGGAAGATTAGATGGGCAGCTCAACAAAGTGAATAAGTTTTACAAGGATAAAGAGGATGAATATCTTGACGTAGGGGAGAAGATCAAAGATCAGTTGATAAAGCTAGAAAAGATTAAAAAGGCACTGATTGATAAGCAAGACCTCATGAATCAAGATGGGGAGGATGCCGATTCATCAACATCCTACAGTTTAAGAGGTTGGTGGAATATATTTTGTCATTTATTAGGATTGATTGCATTACAGGGTAGCTAGCACTTTAAAAGCATATCAATTAACCTTAGGACTTAAATCTACCTCCAAATCATAGCTGTTGAGATCTAGTCGTCATTCGATGGAAGTTTAGCAACTTGTTTGTACCTTAAAGTATGCATATATCCTTGCAATGAGAGAATGGAGAACTCTAGATGAATCAATATAATGAAGAAGTGCACAACAGGATAGCTAGTCCTCTATATACTAGTTAAACCCTGGTCAATGTCTAGACTATAGCAGTCCGGACTGTGCAATTGTGAATGATGAAATAAAACTATCTTGGCCTAATTAAATTCTTTAATGTAATGTTACCTGCATGCTCTTAACACTTCCTATATGTCTTTCTTGGGTCAGCGAATGCTTATGAATTGGAAGAGCGGAATGATGCTGTCATTGTCAACATGGATCAATCGAATGTGCCGATAAGCAAAGATGAATCTGATCTCTGGAAAGTTTCTAAGGTCAAGCTCAGAACTGATTCTGAAATGACATCAAATATATTGTTTGGGCTGAATGTTCCTCGAGCTACTCCCACATTAGCACTTGCATCTGTTGCTCAAAAGATTGTCGATGATATCTCAAACCACATGAAGACCGATGATGCAAGTTCGAGAAGTAATCCCACGAGATTGGATAGAAAACGATTGCAATATGCTGAGAAGATGTTGCGTGATGCGTGCATGGAATTATATCGTGGGCTTAACTTATTGAAAAGTTTCAGGTTAGGTCCTTTGACATGAATAGCTTTAGACAACCAACGCTATTGCTCTCTTCACAATATCTTAATCAAATGCATTGATCTTGTAGCACCTTGAACTTCACAGCATTCTCCAAAATATTGAAGAAATATGACAAGGTTAGTAAACATCTAAACTTTGTGGATAGTGAATACATTATCATTTATGGCAGTGCATACAGTGCAAAGCTTTTCATTTTCGTTAATTTTTTCAGACTTCTGGGAGAGATGCCTCTTCATCATACATGAAAGTTGTGGACAAAGCTTATTTCCATTCCTCAGATAAGGTATAGTTATAGATAAACCCCCCCCCTCATAAGATTTGAACTTGCATCCATAACATGTATCATTATTGTATATCCAGTCCAAATCTTCGTATGACTCATATTCCGTTGTGATCATTAGGGCATGTGGATTTCTTTGGCATTTTTGCAAATGCAGAAAAATGTGTGGCATATGAAAATTTCTCCAAAATTCAACCTTCTTATGGTTTCATCTTGTATTTTCGTTTTTCTTATGCTAGCAGGCCTTAAGATTGATGGAAGAACTGGAAAAGAAATTCATAAAGCTTTTTGCAAATGGCGATCGCAAGAAGGGTATGGCAGTTTTAAAAGCTTTCCGACAGCCAGCATCTCACAAAGTAACCTTCTTTCTAGGTAAGTGCTCTTGAATAGAGATAATGACAAACATTTGGAGAAGGTTGTGTTATGTCTTTTAGTAACTTGTTTTCCTTGGACTCTCATATAGGTCTATTCACAGGGTTCTCCTTATCTTGTTTAATTGCCTTCTTTCTCCTGCTTGACGTGAAGTGGTTTCGAAAAGATGAGGTGCTTGATGAAGAAAAGGATTTGTATCTAACTGCGATGTTTCCACTCTTCAGGTTTGTACATTAATTTCGGTGGAACATATTTCTTTGAATTTATGGTAGAAAATCATTGGTTTGTTTGCAAGGCAGTAATTTCACATTAGCTACTTGAAATAACAAAAGCTCATGAGATCATGTTCTTGTTTACTCAGTTCAAGGTTCAAGGAACACTCATTTGCCACTCACTTTGATATTCTTTTCCACTATATCATTCGTGGCCATAACCCACCTCATCATGTTTGGATGGAACTTTTATGCATTGGAGAGAGAAAGATCAGTGCTTCCCTTTTCACTATCTTTGATTTTCTTTTACAGCATATTGTTTTTGATGATCATCCACCTCACCATGTTTGGATGGAACTTATATACTTGGAGAGAGAAGAAGATAAATTATTCATTCATCTTCGGATTCACCCCCGATGTAGAGATAAGATATCGAGAATTGCTGCTTATAGTCTCATGTCTCTCGGCCATAACCACAGGGGTTCTTCTTGGTCATTTTGTGATGTATGCAGATTGGACATCATCATTCTTAACTGTCATCATGCCCCTCTCTGTTTTATTGGTATGTCTCTCTTAATACAATTCTTAGGCATTTGAAACATCTCTTTTAATTTTCCATTATCAGAAAGTGCATCTCTTAAATTCTGCAACATCATTTTGAGAACATTTATCCTAATGTACCTGATTATCATTGGCTTCACATGTCAGAACCATCATTTTGATTGTTTTCTCCTGATATACCGCTTGCTTACATTCATACTGATTTTTAGGCTTCCGTATTGCTTCTTGTCTGCCCTCTGAATATATGCTACCGATCAACCCGAATGTTCCTTTTATCATGCTTTTGGCATAGTGTTTTGGCACCATTCTACAAAGTAAGTAATTTGGAAAATCAATCATTGCAATACTACTCAAGACTTTTTATTCACAGATTGCTAACTAGCCAATACTTCAACTTGGATCCTGTTTAGGTTGTCATGGCAGATTTCTTTCTCGCAGATCAGCTTACGAGCCAGGTATGTTCTATTAAGGCATCAATGTGTAGCAGTTGAGAAATTGTCTTTACGATATCTAGAAAACCTTTTATTAGGAGTCAATATGAAGGATGTTAGCTTGGATAAAATGATAGACTAGATTGGGTTTATGGATAATTATGGGTTGCCTTTTTGTTCTAGTGCTCTCCTCTATTCCAGTCAGAGACAGTCCTAGCTGTAGAATAGGATGGACCTAGAGCTTGTGTTGTTAATCTTCAGTAATAATTCTGATTTTACTTTCTTTCAGGTCTTCATGTTCAGAAATATAGAATATGTGCTTTGCTACAGCATTGTTGGCCATTTTAAAGAGGAAAACATTGCATCCTGTTCTGGAGATAGCGTGAAGTATCAAGTGATTGCATATATTGTCAGCTTGCTACCATATTGGTGGCGTTTCTTGCAGGTTGGAATATCTTTTCATCACAACTAAATAATGAATTGAATTTACTCATGTTAGGTTTCCATATTTGCTTCTCCTCCTACCTTAGACTCACAATTTTCTGAATGAAAATGTGTTTTCAAAGGAAAACTTAATCTCAGATTCACCAGTAACTGCATGCTGTTGTAATTTTAATGTTCCATTTCTGTGTACCAAAGGAAATCCTAATCTCACCAATGACTGCATATCAATGTGCTTCTTTCCATCTATATATATAAACAGAGACTCTGATTTCACATATATGCATGCATGCATGTATACATACATCCCAATGTACATCAAAAAGCAAAAACGATCCATATGAGCATCAAAAAGCAACATTATATTCACATATTCTTCTTACATATGTATACATACATACACATATGTGTGTGTAATATACATGTTTATGCATACATAACAAGAAACCCTAATCCTAGAATCACAAATGGATGCATGATATTGTGTTTCTTTTTTAAATACATGTACATACATACTACCTACATACTCATGTGTAAGTATGCATGCATCTACATATACCCATATATTCAAATTCAAATACATATATAGATGAGAAACACAAAACGCTAAATTATATATATGTATACATACATACACATATGTGTGTAATATACATGCATATACCTGTTTATACATACATAACAGGAAACCCTAATCCTAGAATCCCAAATGGATGCATGCCATTATGTTTCTTTTTTAAATACATGTACATACATACTACCTACATAATCATGTGTAAGTATGCATGCATCTACATATACCCATATATTCAAATTCAAATACATAAATAGATGAGAAACACAATACACTAAAATATATATAAAATGCACATGCTCATATGCAAGCATACATACACATCCACAAACATACACATGCATATGTGACATATGTTTGTATGGGTATAGACAAAAGGAAATCATCTAAATCTCAGGCATGCCAATGTGACAGTGTGTGAGGAGGTGGATAGACGAGCGTGACAAATCGCATATCACGAATGGCATGAAATACATTTCAGCGCTTGTCGCTGCAGGGGCATCTCTCACATTCTCCTTCAACAAGACAACATTGTGGATGTGGGTGTTTATTTTGGCCTCCACTTGGGCAACAGGGTTTAGTTTGTACTGGGATCTTTGTATTGATTGGGGTCTTCTCAATTGGAATTCAAAGAACTACTTGTTGAGGGATCAACTCATTCTTAAGAATAAGAATATTTACTTTGCATCCATGGTATGCACCATTACTCTATAACCTCATTTTATTTTGAGATAGATTTCCATCTTAAAGTGTTGTCATTTTGAGAGAGACCTAGAGATGAATCTTAAAAACCTTTACAAATAGAGAGGATTGTTTTCTATTGTTGATATGGCTTTGCAATAGGTGCTTAATGTGGTTTTGAGGTTTGCTTGGATGCAATCCGTCACGCAAATGGAGTTTTTGAATCTTGATCATCATTTAATTGATTTATTCTTTGCTTCGCTTGAGGTTGTCAGAAGAGGCCATTGGAATTTCTATAGGTAAGAAATTTTCATAAAACCAATGTATTCATTTTGTATAATAATCATATTTGATTCCTTTGGTATTTATACCAAAGCTTAGAATCCTTGAAATTGTGTAACAGGTTAGAAAATGAGCATCTCAACAATGTGGGAAAATTCAGAGCTACCAAGGCGATCCCCCTGCCGTTTGTCGACGATGATTAAATCATGCTTGTTTTCCTACATACATTGGATTGGAATTTGAAGCATCAAAGGAGAAAATGACTTACTTGATCGTAGGGTTTACTTTAGGATGACTGATGCTTTATCACATTGGAGACCCCTTCTTCAAGTTTGTTCAAGATTGGGCTTTAAATGATTTGTGGATCTTTTTATTGAAGGTTAGTGTGACTCTAGGGAACATTCATGAAATTGGAATCTTACCAGATGATTGAAGATTAATGATCACCTACATTTTGTATTATTTCTCTTATTTAATCTAATGGAAGGATTAACAATTTATCTTGCATGATAGAATTGTAATATTCAATTGATACCCTCATTTCTTTTAGAATTAACCCACATGTACTCATATCATAAGATTATAGAAAATCACAAAAAACCTATCTCATGATTAGTTATGTTTATGCACGTAACATAATCCCCTACTTCTGAAGATTGCACTCTTGCAAGGACTATTTGAGGGGAGTGTGTTCTTATGTGTTTTGCGAACTAGAATGGCCCAAAAACTTATGGCGTTAATTTAGTGTACTCGCATGTAGATAAAGTCTCGGAGCTTAGAAATACCTTCTTATGCTAGTTGGTGTAAATTTGTGCTTTTTCTTAAGGAGTTGGAACTTGTCTCATGGAATATCTAACATATTTTGCATATCTCGTAAGTAGTGTAGGCGGTGTATATCTCATCATGATGAATATTAACATCGATCGAGGCTTTTGGCTAAAATCATATGCCAATCTCAAAGGATTATCCAATGAATGTAACTCCAATGTTATTGTTTCCATAAGCTTGAAGCATATCCTCATTCATTTGATCACTTGTTTGATTAGTCCATCACACTAATGTCGGTCTATGGCATCCATATTCAAGGTAGTTTTTAGTTCCATAATGAACTTTGTCACTCTTTATATGCGTTGGTAACCTAACAGTGGTGGCATTTAATCACATAATCACTAATATCACGATGCCTCTTAGGCGAAAGGAAATGAGTAGATATGATAACAAGTATACAACATACTCCAAGATGCTTTAATGAGGTTACATCACCATATGTTTACAAAAGAATTATCATTTTAGCCTTACCTACATTTGGAACACAAACCTCTCTTGTCACCCGGTTGACCACTCCGGCTCAACCAGTCTGGATTCGGTCCACTAATCCAGAGAGAAGTTGGACTACATTTGAACTTAATAATTGTAAAAATTTTATTCAATGTTCCAAACTTCCTTTTCGTTCACTTGTTTCTTCTAAATCTTTAAGTGAGTATTCTAGTTCATTAATTTATTTGTGTGTAATTGATCCTGCGCTTCAATTTTATTATTTTAATATTGACGCCACACAATTACCACATTATGAACAACGATTACTCGACTCAATTTTAGACGATTTTCAAGACGTGTTTCCTAACGAATTGCCACTTACTTTACCACCAAAACGTAATGTGAACCGTCAAATTGAACTCATATCTGGTGCTGCTCTTGTGAGCATTCCACCTTACCAACTTAGTCGATTAAAAGAGGATGAGATCGCTAAACAACTTAAGGAATACTTGAGTATGGGCCACATTAGGTATAGTAAATCACCTTGGGGTGCGTCAGTTCTATTAGTTAAGAATAAGGAAGGTTCATGGCGAATGTGTATCAATGATCACCGTTTGAATAAAATGACAATTAAAAATGCATATCCGTTAGCTCGTGCTGATGATTTGATTGATCGTTTGCATGGGGCCCAATATTTTATGAAAATTGACTTACGAACAGGTTATCATCATATTCGCATTGCCGAGGATGATATTCCAAAAACCGCTTTTCGTACGCGCTATGGCCATTATGAGTTTTTAGTCATGCTTTTCTGGTTGACTAATGCTCCAGCCACATTCCAACAAGCAATGAATGACGTTTTCCTAGATCAACTCGGTGATTTTGTTGTCGTATTCTTGGATGACATTTTGATATATAGTCGTACCTTGCAAGATCATGTTCAACATGTTCGATTTGTTTTGCAAAAGTTGCGTGACAACTCTTTCTATGCAAAACATTCAAAATGTGATTTTTTCCAAAAATCTATTGCATACCTAAGTCATTTAATTATGGAAAATGGCGTTGAAATTGAATGTTCTCGTATTGAAAAGGTTAAACTTTGGCCCATTCCTCATAATATTCGTGAGCTGCGATCATTCTTAAGGTTTGTTGGATTTTTACGAAAATCAATTCGTAGTTATTCCAAATTGACTACGCCATTACCTGACCTTTTAAAAAGTCATCCACGTAAGTCTGTCAAACCAATTGCATGGAATGAACAACTTGACAAATCATTTGAGACACTCAAAAAGCATGTGTGTCAAGCTCCCACTCTTCTATTACCAGACCCTTCTAAGCCTTTCTCAATCGAAACCAATGCTAGTGATTATGCTATTGGTGTTGTTCTTTATCAAGGCGGTCACCCTATTGCTTTTGAAAGTAAGAAGCTTGATGCTGCTCAATCTCGGGATTTGGTTCAAGAGAAAGAGTTGTTTGCGGTAATGCATGCACTTAAAACATGGAGGCACTATCTCTATCATGAACATCGATTGTTCATCTATGACAATCTCTATGGAAATAAATTTATGGTTACAACATACCATCAATCATTGAAGTATTTTTGTGACCAACCATATCTTGTTGGTCGTAAAGGCAGTTGGGCTGACCTTATGCAAGATTTTGATTTTTCCATATGGTATCGCAAGGGTTCTATGAACACTGTTGCAGATGCTCTTAGTCGCATTAAAGAAGTTAACATGCTTAGCTTCACGGAAATAAAATCTGATCTTTTAAATCACCTTCGAGGGAAATACCCTGATGACAGTTATTTCTCAAAATACTGGATGAAAGCTGAATCTGGTTTAGATGTCGTTACTAGCACTCTACCCTCGAATACGACCTTTCACATTTCAAACGGTTCGCTCTACCGTAGTGGAAAGGTCTGTGTTCTAGATTTACCAAACGTAAAATAGAAAATTCTTCATGAATGTCATGATGCACCATCTGCTGGTCATCCTGGAATACAACGCACACTCTTTCTAATCTCGAGTACTTTTTTCTGGCCTAAGATGCGCTTTGACGTGCATAAATACGTAACTCAATATGGAACGACTTAAAGCTGCTAGTCTATTAAATCCCTTAGATATTCCTGTTGAGAGATCAAGCTCAACTTAGGTTAGTTAGTTTGTCAACCATGTAACTTCGTAGTTACCTAGATAGAATCTAGTTAGAAGTGTTGACTATAACGCCTTAGATAGGACCTTGTACTTAAGTAGGATAATCTAGATCCTCCACTCCCAAGGTCATTTAATATAGGATTTACATAGTTGTACCTATATTCTCCTCACACATGTGCATCCTTGCACATGAGATCTATATATACCTCATTGATGATATTTTTGTATTTTGATGATGATAATGCTAATTTAATATAGTTACTCATCCCCCATCTTGTGTTGTTCATAAGTGTATCTCTCTCTCTCTCTCTCTCTTCCTCTCACCCACATATACACACATATCACTTAATCTTCCGCTTATCACCTTGCCTTACCCCGTAACGTTTGTAATCCTTAAACGAGTTGGGTCATCTGCTTATCACCTTGCCTTACCCCATAACGTTGGTATTCATCCTGTTTTTCACGTCAGTCATGTAAAACCGGTTTTAGGCTCTGGTGTTCACACCATCACAATACAAGATCTTGTAACATTAGAGGATTTTTCTTACAAACCTCATGTTCCTGAACAAATTCTTGATTCTCGTACTAAACGTTTACGTTCTAAAGAGATTCGACTATTCAAGATCAAATGGATGGATAAACCTATTGATGATGGCACATGGGAATGCAAGCATACTCTTAAGGCACAATTTCCTCACTTTATATTGCAAGAGTGCAATCTTTTAAAGTAGGGGAGTATGTTATGTACATATAATGTTGGTGAGGGTAGGTCACTAATATTTATATTAGTGAAGGGTATGTTCACTAATGTTAAAAAGGGGGCTAATGTGATTAGATAGAAGGAATGATAAGTGCATGCACTAACATGATTTGGGCAACCAATGAATGAAGATCCTTTTAGAAAGGCACATCTATTCAAGGGGCCTAGGAAAAGGTATAAATATGAGGCTTAGCTACCCTCATAAGGATTACATTGAAAGGCTATTGTCTTAGACACCGGTGGTGCGATCTAGGCTTTCGTCTTGATGATCATCTTTATCTCTTCCAAGGTATTAGTCATCCTAATATCCGGCGGTATGGGACGTTGGTGGTAGGTTGGCTATGTCTAGATCATAGCTCGAGGGTGGTCGGGTGGAACGAGTTCTTCTATCCAATATATTTTCCTTCTTTTACTTTAGTTTGGTCTATTGATTAGTAATAGATTCTTAACAATTAGATAGATCCAAGTGTATCAGGTGAAATCGTTGATGAAGGAGACAAAATACCGATTCCCGCCAATGCTCACGTTTTGTGCCGGTCCCCACACATCCGAATGGATGAGATCAAGCCGGTTCTGGCTTCGATTCTTCTCATTGGGGAATAGAAGCCTATGTTGCTTCCCAAGCTGGCAAGCTTCACATATTTGGCCTTTCCGACCACTGAACTTCGGTAGTCTGAAAACTACGTGTTTCGACTGCAACTCTTGAAGCTTCTGTAAATTGATGTGTCCAATCCGCTTGTGCCACAAGTCAATGTCCGACTCGACCTTTTGCCCTTTCATGAACATAGTGGCGTCGTGTGGTTCTTCACACATGATATGAAAAATAGTGAAATAATTATTTTAGATTAGATTAATGGCTTGGTATAAAAAGATAGACATCTTCAATAGTATCAAAACGCATTTTACTACATATAAAATGGACAACTACATGTCAAGTTATGTTAATATGAAGTTTGAGAAGATAAGGAAAACATAATTGTCAAATATCCCACATAGATAAGAAACTTTTGGATCCAACACTATATAAGTAGGTTGAGAACCATTAGTTTATATCTATGTGTTAAGAGCATAGAAGGAATGGTTGAACTTGGGCTACACTTTTCAGATGGACTAATGTGGCTTTACATACATAGATATAAACTAATGGTTCTCGACCTACTTATATAGTGTTGGATCCAAAAGTTTCTTATCTATAGTGTTGGATCCATTCCTTCTATGCTCTTAACACATAGATATAAACTAATGGTTCTCGACCTACTTATATAGTGTTGGATCCAAAAGTTTCTTATCAATGTGGGATATTTCATAATTATGTTTTCCTTATCTTCTCAAACTTCATATTAACATAACTTGATATGTTACAATTGTCCATTTTATATGTAGTAAAATGCGTTTTGAAGCCATTAATCTAATCTAAAATAATTATTTCATTATTTTTTATATCGTGTGTGAAGAACCACACGACATTCACCCCCACCAAACCTACACATCCACCGGTATGTGACAATTGTGGTGAGGTTTTATCCTTCAAACCAGACGGACGGACGATGACAGAACTGGACTGGACGGATTGGATCGGATTAGATGCAACTGGGTCGAATAGATCGGGCCAGATGCAACCGAACGGATCAGATGGGCAACGGTCGAGACGGACGGATCATGCACGGGCCGAACTTTACGGATGATAAGATCATGTGAATGAACTAAAGTAAAGTAAAGTAAAGTAAAGTAAAGGTCATGTGGATGCATGCAATTGAACTCAAGATGGAAACTGGAGTTCCTTCATGCAAGTACGAGAAGGGAGGAGAAAAGTTATCTCTCGATAATCCATAGATCCTAATGGTCCTTAGGGTATCGAATCCATCTCTCATCGACGCCAAGAATCCTAATTATCTTATCGAATCCATCTCTCATCGAAGCCAAGAATCCTAATTACCTTATTGAATCCATCTCTCAAGGAAGCTAAATACCCTAATTTTCTAATCGAAGCCAAAAACCCTAATTTTTTTATCGAAGCCAAAAACCCTAATTTTTTTTATTGAAGCCGAAAACCCTAATTTTTTATTGAAGTCGAAAACCCTAATTTTTTTTATCGAAGCCTAAAACCCTAATTTTCTTATCAAAGCCATATCTCACAAAGCCTAAACTTCAGTAATCCCAATCTTGGGATTGATTGTAATTTTTCTTTTCCTTTGGTAATGAAAAATATCAAAATTTCTGATTTTCATTAATTCTTAATACATAACGCAAGAATTTGATATCCTCTGGTCGAAGCCCCCGAGGTCCTGCCTCAAGTTCACGATGTCGCGTTATTACGCGCGTGCGTGTAGGAATGGGCGGGACCACGGGGGTCTCGGACGAGGAAGAGATGGGTGTCGAGAAGCCGACTTTTCTCCAGTTTGGGTTAGACTGGTTGTGGTGCACCCCAGAGTGATTCCGGACGCATACCAGCGGCTACCGAACACGAGAGAGGAAGAGAGAGAGAGAGACCACACGCACAATACCGACTCAACACACCTCTTGTGTACAGGAAACAAAGGGGGAGAAACGCACCTGACACCAACATAGACACAAATACGCACAACCTTATTTATATATATAAATATAGGTGCAAGATACAATACCAGCTTTGAGCCGGACCAAGGGAGGTTAGGTTGCAATAGTCGCCTACTGCCAAGCTGCTAATCGGGGAGCTCTCGGGCTCGTCGCGCTGAGCGGGGTCTTGCACAGGAGACCGAGCAGAAGCAGACCCCACTGAACATACAAGCTCTTTACCGAGTTGAACCCTAAACAGACACGAAGAAGAAGACCTCAAGAAACTCTAAAGTAAGAAGAACTAACACACCTTCGACCTAAGTGGTATACCCTCCTAACTCAAAATGGGCAACCACTTCAAAAGGGACCCCTCCCTTCCTTTTATAGCCCAAGGAAGGAGAGGCGTTACAATGTGGGATAAATTCCCGCATCTTATTCTATACATTGTTTCCTACTTTACACGTGCACATGTTGCACACCACCGACTTGCTCGTTCCACCCCGGTTTCAAACAATAGCCGGAAATCTTCATGACATCCACCCCCACCAAACCGCACATCCACCGGTATGTGCCAAGAAAGGAAAAGGGTGAGAGATTTCGGCGACAGTGATTAACCGGGTCATCCGCCTTACCGGCACCCGACCATCTTGCCGGCTCCTTACCGGCGCTGACCCGTCTTGTCGGCTCCTTATCGGCCCCGATCCGTCGACTCCATCCGACCCACTAGGTCTAACGTTGCGCCTTCCTCCCCGGTCGGTCCTCCCGGATGCCGTTGTCGACTTGGCCACTCCGACTTTGTCCACCATGTATGCCCTTCGATTGGGCCCCCGGTCACTTCGGTTGTATGTCGGATTCTGCGCCTCGCATGCCGCGTATGTCCCTCCGTCGGTTCGATTGTCTCCGTGCTCGCCTTCCACAGGCACTTCCCGTGTGTCGTTATCGTTCCCCGAATGCGCATTCGTTCTTCAATCCTTGGGTGACCCCAATACACTCTCCTTGTTCCTTCTATGGCCACCGTGCCGTGTGGCGTCTTCCGACTTCCTTGTTCGGCACCGCCTGTGCCAAATGTCGTCCCTTACCCGTGCTTGCTTCGGCCCTCGATGGCCACTCGCACGTCTCTTGTTCCGTTCCGTGCTTACCCCTCACCGGCTTCCTCCCGAAATCGTAACGGGCCAGAAAGGGTTCGGCCACCATCAACTCCAGCCTTGCCTGCTCTCGATCCGCTCTTCCTGCATTGCCGGTTCCTGCTTCCTGCCGCCACCATCCTTCTCACTCGGTCTCACGTTGCCACATCGGCTTGAACTGCCAGTGTCTCCGGGTTGGTGTGAGGATTCCATAGGACCGATCTTTCTTTCTCTTCTCCCTCCATCCGCTTTGTCTTCCAGCCCGGTTTTGGTTAGTGGCCGATTGCCGTCCCTTTGCTTGATCCCGCTCACCTACTGCCACCATCTTTCTCACTCGGTCTCACGTTGCCACGTCGGCTTGAACTGCCAGTGTCTCCGGATTGGTGTGAGGATCGCCGTAGGATCGCCCATCCGCACTTCCCACATCGTGGGTTCCCGTTTCCTGCCGCCACCATCCTTCTGACTCGGTCTCACGTTGCCATGTCGGCTCGAACTGCCGGTGTCCCCGGATTAGTGTGAGGATCCCATAGGACCGGTCTTTCTTCCTTTGCTTCCGAATCGGTTTGTATAGGCCGTGACCTCCACGTCCTCGCCACCACCCGCCTTCTCTCCGGTCTTATGTTGATCTGCAACCGCCGTAGTCTCGGGAACGAGTGTGGAGGACCCATACTTCAGTCAACCGCCTCTTCCGTTTCTCTTCGTCACCGTTGTTCCCCTTTCTTGCGCTTCCCCAACATCTCCCTTCTCTTTCGGTCCCACGTTGCCATGTTGGCTCGAACTGCCGAAGTCTCCGGTCAAGATGTGGGGTAACCGATTTCGTAACGACTCTCGACGACTCGTCCCAAGCCACCGACCCTTTTAGTGGTGTCGGTGGATAGCATCCGTTCTGTGATCAACCAAGCCCGCCTGGGCTTGATTCTCCAATGTCCAGAGTTTCGGCTCCGATGCCAATCCCGCCAGACTCATTCCGAACCCTTGATCATCTTCCTTTCGATTCCCGACCTTCGCCCGATTGGTCTTTCTCCCCATGTAAAAGAGGGCGGCTCGTTCCGCACCTTCTCCCGTATCGGCACCTTGATGCCGATTCTAGCCCCGGTCGAACAATCCACGACCGGATCGCGCTCCACCTAAATCGGAGCGCCGTGCGGTTCAGTCCCTGGTCGGGTCGTTTCTTGGTCTCTTCGTCGACCTTCTCGCGGGCCATCTCCCATCCATCTTCGCTGGCATTGTGCCAGGACTCCTCGATACTGTCATCCTTCTCCTCGGTCTCACATGGGCGTAAGGGCTTGAATGCCGAGTTCTCCGGAATTGGTTCCGACGGCTTTTGTCCGTTCCTTTCACGTATCATCTCGCCAACGATTCTCGGTCTCACGCTGCCGCCTTTCTCCTCTTGGGATTCATGTGGGCACTCGGGCCCAACTACCGTCGTCTTGGGACCAAGAGTGGGAAGACGCGTAGAATCGCCCATCCTATTTACGTGTAGAATCTTCGTGGTCGGCGGTCGTCTCCTTACCGATCACGCAAGCCCCGCCTGGCCTTGCTTCTCCAATGTCCGGAGCCTCGGGCTGACGTGCCCGAAACCGCCGGTCCCAACGTTCCGATTCTGCGACCGGTATATTGGCCTTGTCCTTGGTCGTTCTATCTCCGTAGTCTGAGAGGGCGTTTTGTTCCGCACCGTCTCCTGTGCTACTGTGGTACCAGTCTTCTGCCATCTTGTGGGGCAAGCTCGTCTCCTCGGTGTCGGCTCGCGGCCTTGGTCTTTCCTCTTCCTCGAGCATTGCCTCGAGAGCTACATACGCCTCCGCAATCCTGGCCCCGATGCCGAGCCTTGCTGACTCTCTTTGCCGTTCAGGCTCTTCCCGCTATGATGGCACGCCGTTGCGCGCCTTCCTCTTAGCCTTCTTGGCTTGCTCGTCATCTACCCGTTGGCATACCCTTCTGACCTTCGACCAGTCCTCCGTAAGGCCATTCGCTCCATCCGCGTCTTCGAGCTCAATCCTGATGGGCTCCCGTTCCGCTCGGTTGATCGACCTAACGAACAATAGGACTTTGTTCACCCCCACCAAACCTTGCTCTCGCTCCGGGAGACGAGCAAGCCATCGCTCGAACTCTCGGAACGTCTTCGTTGCGCCCCGGTGGGTCTTCGCCGATGCCACCCACTAGTCGAAGCCGCGTCTTCCTCGGCTCTTCCGCCGTCCTCGATATGCCTGCATGAGCGCCTCTTCGAAGGCCTCCCACGAACTATGAGCTTCTTGGAGCTCCTTCACTTCCGTGTGCATGCGGATGACGACGATCCGACAGAAGAACTCCAGCCTCAATGCCTCGTCTACATTTCGCTCCTCCATTTCCGCATTGTAGGATTCCAAGTAGAATGGGACTTTGTCCCTGTTGAAACGGCCGACTCTTTCGACCACTCGCTCAACCGCTTGTTGCGTCGTCTCTCTTCTTGTTGTTGCTCGTCCAAACTCCCTCACCGCCTCAATGAAAAGTTACCTGAAGTCGTCTTCTTCCAACTCCATTCTCCCTTGCCGCCCCTTCACGTCGGGTTCACCAAATATGTCGCGTTATTACATGCGTGCATGTAAGAAGGGGCTGGACTGTCGAATACGAGTGTATAATGGCCGTATTCACACTGTCCCTTTGGACAACCCAAGTTCGGGCTATTTCTGTAAATAGCATAAAGGGCAGTTGCCCTAGGATAGTCACTATATAAAGTGACTTTGTAACCTTTAGTGAAGGTTGGTTGTCATTTGTAATGATTGCTATTGGAATATAATTGTTCCTTTGTGCCTCTCTCTCTCTCTCTCCCCCTCTGTGTCTATCTTGCTCATGCATACACAGATTCCTTCATCACGAATGTTGCTTGCACTTCCTTCCGCATTAACGACCTTGCCATAAGACCATACCTCAAACCCCATGTAATTTTTCATTTATAATGTTAATTACATGTTTTTAATTATGCTTCTCTCCCTCTCTCTCTCTCTTCTAATCGTGTCTTAATTATGTTTCTCTAGTTCGTAATAGCACCTCTCTATTTCATTTCTATTAGTATGGTAATCCTCTTCCCTCCCCGTAACCCTTGTTTTTAAATTTTAATTATGTTTTTCGTCTCGTATTTTAGTTTTAATCTTAGGTTTATTTATGTCTTAATCTCTCTCTCTCTCTCTCTCTCTCTCTCTTTAGTTTTAATCTTAGGTTTATTTACGTTTTAATCTCTCACTCTCTCTCTTTCTCTTTAGTTTTAATCTTAGGTTTATTTATGTTTTAATCTCTCTCTCTCTCTCTCTCTCTCTCTCTCTCTCTCTCTCTATTTTAATTAGTATGTTAATCCCCCTCCCTTTAAGCCTATCTTTTAATTTTAATTTCTTCTTAATTACCCCACCCTTTACTTTATTTTTAGGTTCATGTTTCTAGATTTAGATTTCATGTTTGTTAGTTTTCGGGTTATGTTTTTTGTTTTAGTGTTTATGTTTCTAATCTTAGTGTTTTAAACCCCCACCCCTCTTCCTTTTTGTTATTCCTAATCATGCCGGCTCCCTCTCCTTTCTTCTACCTCGTCTTCGATTCGGGTGCGCTCAAATCGAGCGTGGTGTTCCTCTTCGCCTACCTCTACCCGCCGATTATCGACCATTCCGCACTCCTTGTTCCGACCGTAAGGTCCATAAACTTACAATGACGACGATCCGACAGAAGAACTCCAGCCTCAATGCCTCGTCTACATTTCGCTCCTCCATTTCCGCTGTCGTGCCTTTCGGCTCCGGATCGTTTGCGTGAGTCGGGTGGGAACCACCGGGGTTTTGGACTAGGAGGAGGAAGAATTTGAGGCTAATCTTGTGAATCCCACAAGTATTACATTAATCAATATTTATGTAAGAATATGAATTTAGATTGAAAGAGATAGATTATCTTAAACTTCGTGAATCCCACGAGTATATTTTATTAATTGGTGTTTTAGGAAATATATCCAATTTCCCAAATATTTTTCACACACCTATTACATTGTGCTCCCCATCCTTATGTAGTGATGGGAGAGACTAAGCATAGCTACATGCTTTTTTTAATCCTTGCTTTTATTTGCTAAATATAGTGCTCATGCACGCTAGATGTGCATGAGTCACTTTTTAGTCGCTTGCGTTTTTCTATAAAATATTCACGCACTCTAAAAATACATGATTTACCTTTTAATAAAGGTAGGCGCAAATAAAGCACTTATAGTTATTAAATCTATTTATAGAACACTAAAGATAAGGTAGCATAATGGTAAAGTTGAAGTTTGGCTACGTGGAGGTACAAGGTTCAAATCTTGCCCTATGCACGTGATAAATATCTTGATATTCTTATTTTATTTATTGGTGATAAATATCTTAATATTCTTATTTTATTTATTTATATGTAATTAAATCGGTTATATTATTTTTACTTTTTCACGTAGTGTACGAAATACACTACGACACTCGCCCCCTCCGAACCCGCACATCCTCCGGTATGTGCCGAAGTTGCCGATGCTCGTTGTCTCCCCTTCATCCTCCGTTTATCCCGCTATGTCAACTTTGTCTCTCCATTTTGAGTAGACCCATTCTTTCCACGCGAACCATTGTCGCCATCCGATCGACCATATTCTTTGTTCTCTCTCATCATATTCTTGGCCCTTGTCATTCGTGGTAGTGTCTTTTACTAGCCTCTTTCTTGTCTTCATCAACCTTGACTTTTTTCCGGATCGCTCTCGTCCGATCAACTTTTGATTTGATCGGCTTTCGATCGGATTCGTATTCGGTCGAATCGGAATCGGTTGTTCGGTTTTGATTGAGTCGGTCTCCTTCCGGCCCGGTTTCGATCTATCGGTTTTGGTTTCGGTTGGCTTTCTTTTCCTCGTTTTCACCAGCCTCGACCGGTCCAACCTTCGATTGAGTCGGATTAGCTTCTTTCCGGATCCGTCTCGTCCGATTGGCTTTCGGCTAGGTCGGCTTCCATCCATATTCGCGTTCGGCCAAGTCAGAACCGATTCGACCCCTTTTCGGGTCGGCTTTCTTTCGGGTCGTCTTTCGGCCGAATCCTCATTCGCCCAGTTCGGCTTTCGTTTGTGTCGTCTTTCGGCCGAATTCTCTTCCTTTCGGTTCGGCTTTTTTTCGGGTCGACTTTCGGTCGAATCCTCTTTTACCCGGTTAGACTTTCTTTCGGATCGGAATCCCGTCCGGATCACCTTCCATCCTAACTGGCTTCCGACTTTACCTTTCTTGCCGCCACCTCCCGTCTCTCCGGTCTCACGTTGCTTCTCAGACACAACTGCCGAAGTCTCTAGGATTAGTGGGTAGGAATCCTCGGTATTATCATCCTCCATTGTTTCACCCATAGCCATATTCTCGGCTATCTCTCCGTCGTATGCATCGACTTCGACCTTTGTTTTCTCTCCGCCACCTTCCGTCTCTTCGGTCTCACGTTGCCTTTCGAACCCAACCGCCGGAGTCTCTGGAATTAGTGGTGGGGAAGTCTCGATATGGCCATCTGTCGTTGATTCGTCCATAGCCACCTTCAATTCGATGTCATCTTTCGTGGTGACCTCCTCAATCACATCCACTTCACACTCTTTATCTGCATCAATTATGCAAACATCTATTATGCTTACCCCTTTTTGACCCGATGTCTCGGGCACTTGTATCCCGAAATTTCCTTCTACACTTGAATTATCGGCCTTATCCTTCGCCATCGTTCTTTCACAAGACGAGTGGGTGTCTTGTTCCACTCTTTCTCCCGTGGTACCATCATGTTGTATTTCGGCCTTCATATTGGCTTCATCGTTTTTCCTCAATCGACCATCCTTCATGGGCCATGTCGTTGTTGACGAGATTCTCATCTTCCTCTCATCATGTCTCCGGCATACCCTTTCGACTTTGGCCCAATCCTCGGTAAGGCCGTTCGCACCGTCATCATCTTCGAGTTCGATCCCAATGTCCATCCTTTCTTTCCGATCGATCGATCTTACGAACATTAAGACTTTATCTTCTCCCACCAATCTTCGTTCCCGCTCCGAGAGTCGAGCAAAACGATGCTCGAACTCTAGGAATGCTTGTGTTGCACTTCGGTGGGTCTTCTCCGATGCCACCCATTCGTCGAATTCTCGCCGATCTTTTCCCTTCGATCTCTTGTAATCATATGCCTCTCGTAAAGCTTCTTCGAATGATCCCCATGTCAAGTTTTGTTGCCGTATCTTGTGGATTCTCTCTTGTAGCTCATCCGTGGCCACCCGATTGAAGGATGTCACTTGCAATCCTTCTGGTATCCCACATCGTATCATCTCCGCCTTGTAGTCACGTAGATAGCATGACACATCGTTTCCGTTGAATTGTCCATTTCGTTGTACGAGCCGCTTTACTGCCCCCGTGATCTCCGACATCGCTCGTTGTTCTTGTAGCATCCGCTCGAACATCATCATCATCGTTATGCTCATTGCCTCTTGTTGATTCTCCATCTCCTTGCCACCCGCCTTCACGTCGGGTTCACCAACTGTGTCGTGCCTTTCGGCTCCGGATCGTTTGCGTGAGTCGGGTGGGAACCACCGGGGTTTTGGACTAGGAGGAGGAAGAATTTGAGGCTAATCTTGTGAATCCCACAAGTATTACATTAATCAATATTTATGTAAGAATATGAATTTAGATTGAAAGAGATAGATTATCTTAAACTTCGTGAATCCCACGAGTATATTTTATTAATTGGTGTTTTAGGAAATATATCCAATTTCCCAAATATTTTTCACACACCTATTACATTGTGCTCCCCATCCTTATGTAGTGATGGGAGAGACTAAGCATAGCTACATGCTTTTTTTAATCCTTGCTTTTATTTGCTAAATATAGTGCTCATGCACGCTAGATGTGCATGAGTCACTTTTTAGTCGCTTGCGTTTTTCTATAAAATATTCACGCACTCTAAAAATACATGATTTACCTTTTAATAAAGGTAGGCGCAAATAAAGCACTTATAGTTATTAAATCTATTTATAGAACACTAAAGATAAGGTAGCATAATGGTAAAGTTGAAGTTTGGCTACGTGGAGGTACAAGGTTCAAATCTTGCCCTATGCACGTGATAAATATCTTGATATTCTTATTTTATTTATTGGTGATAAATATCTTAATATTCTTATTTTATTTATTTATATGTAATTAAATCGGTTATATTATTTTTACTTTTTCACGTAGTGTACGAAATACACTACGACACCGCATTGTAGGATTCCAAGTAGAATGGGACTTTGTCCCTGTTGAAACGACCGACTCTTTCGACCACTCGCTCAACCGCTTGTTGCGTCGTCTCTCTTCTTGTTGTTGCTCGTCCAAACTCCCTCACCGCCTCAATGAAAAGTTACCTGAAGTCGTCTTCTTCCAACTCCATTCTCCCTTGCCGCCCCTTCACGTCGGGTTCACCAAATATGTCGCGTTATTACATGCGTGCGTGTAAGAAGGGGCTGGACTGTCGAATACGAGTGTATAATGGCCATATTCACACTGTCCCTTTGGACAACCCAAGTTCGGGCTATTTCTGTAAATAGCATAAAGGGCAGTTGCCCTAGGATAGTCACTATATAAAGTGACTTTGTAACCTTTAGTGAAGGTTGGTTGTCATTTGTAATGATTGCTATTGGAATATAATTGTTCCTTTGTGCCTCTCTCTCTCTCTCTCCCCCTCTGTGTCTATCTTGCTCATGCATACACAGATTCCTTCATCACGAATGTTGCTTGCACTTCCTTCCGCATTAACGACCTTGCCATAAGACCATACCTCAAACCCCATGTAATTTTTCATTTATAATGTTAATTACATGTTTTTAATTATGCTTCTTTCCCTCTCTCTCTCTCTCTCTCTTCTAATCGTGTCTTAATTATGTTTCTCTAGTTCGTAATAGCACCTCTCTATTTCATTTCTATTAGTATGGTAATCCTCTTCCCTCCCCGTAACCCTTGTTTTTAAATTTTAATTATGTTTTTCGTCTCGTATTTTAGTTTTAATCTTAGGTTTATTTATGTCTTAATCTCTCTCTCTCTCTCTCTTTAGTTTTAATCTTAGGTTTATTTACGTTTTAATCTCTCACTCTCTCTCTTTCTCTTTAGCTTTAATCTTAGGTTTATTTATGTTTTAATCTCTCTCTCTCTCTCTCTCTCTCTCTCTCTCTCTCTCTCTATTTTAATTAGTATGTTAATCCCCCTCCCTTTAAGCCTATCTTTTAATTTTAATTTCTTCCTAATTACCCCACCCTTTACTTTATTTTTAGGTTCATGTTTCTAGATTTAGATTTCATGTTTGTTAGTTTTCGGGTTATGTTTTTTGTTTTAGTGTTTATGTTTCTAATCTTAGTGTTTTAAACCCCCACCCCTCTTCCTTTTTGTTATTCCTAATCATGCCGGCTCCCTCTCCTTTCTTCTACCTCGTCTTCGATTCGGGTGCGCTCAAATCGAGCGTGGTGTTCCTCTTCGCCTACCTCTACCCGCCGATTATCGACCATTCCGCACTCCTTGTTCCGACCGTAAGGTCCATAAACTTACAATGACGACGATCCGACAGAAGAACTCCAGCCTCAATGCCTCGTCTACATTTCGCTCCTCCATTTCCGCATTGTAGGATTCCAAGTAGAATGGGACTTTGTCCCTGTTGAAACGGCCGACTCTTTCGACCACTCGCTCAACCGCTTGTTGCGTCGTCTCTCTTCTTGTTGTTGCTCGTCCAAACTCCCTCACCGCCTCAACGAAAAGTTACCTGAAGTCGTCTTCTTCCAACTCCATTCTCCCTTGCCGCCCCTTCACGTCGGGTTCACCAAATATGTCGCGTTATTACATGCGTGCGTGTAAGAAGGGGCTGGACTGTCGAATACGAGTGTATAATGGCCGTATTCACACTGTCCCTTTGGACAACCCAAGTTCGGGCTATTTCTGTAAATAGCATAAAGGGCAGTTGCCCTAGGATAGTCACTATATAAAGTGACTTTGTAACCTTTAGTGAAGGTTGGTTGTCATTTGTAATGATTGCTATTGGAATATAATTGTTCCTTTGTGCCTCTCTCTCTCTCTCTCTCCCCCTCTGTGTCTATCTTGCTCATGCATACACAGATTCCTTCATCACGAATGTTGCTTGCACTTCCGCATTAACGACCTTGTCCCCAACATTTGGTATCAGAGCGTTGGAGGTTCTTCAACTCGCTGCCAGCCGTCATCGCACAACACAACATTCTGTTTTCGTTTTCTTTGAAGAACAGAGAAGGGAGAAGAAAAACAAAAAGCTCGCTTCTCACTGTGTTAAATCACAAATTGGAGTAAGCCAGTCAGTTGTACTCTGTTCCTGTTATTGTAACCGCTTGAGGGGAGCTCCTTGAGCAACAACCAACCACTTTATGCTTCACTCGGCTGATCGACATTTGGGAGGATCAATTGGATCTGTCCCTCTCATCGTTGCAGTCATCCGAAGCAGAATCGGCCCAAACAATCGGTTTCGTGTAATCGGTATTCGGCATACAATCAGAAGCTAACTGGGCTCACTCCAACTCGGCAACATTCGGGAAGACCAGCCGGTTATGTTACCGGAGTCACTCCGAGCAAGTTCAACAACAAGTATCCGAAACCAAACTGACTCGGGTTCAAAACCGACTAGAATGATATCGAGTGAGCCGACCGGCTGCACCCCCACTAAGGTTTGTAGTCAACTCCGAACCGAGTCTTACCAACCGAAACCGAAGCAGATGGCATCAACATCCGGCTCCGGAGATGAGTCTAAGGAGGTTCAACGGTTCGAACTTCAACTTCTAGAAGGAACAAATGCAGGATAGTCAAGGGTCAAATAGACCCAATTGAGAATGAAAATCCTCCAGAAGCATACAAGGCGAACGAGTGGCTAAAGCTGGACAGAATCGTTCGCGCCACGATTGGGATGCACTTGTCCGAGTTAGTGTACTTCACAGTGCAATCATGCATGACAGCATTTGAACTTTGGAAAACACTGTCGGAAACTTATGAAAAGAAGGTTGCCGCAACGAAGATGTATATGATCTGGCGCCTCTACAACTTGCGGATGAAAGAATCCGATTTGGTTCAGGCACACCTCAACGAGTATGAAAGCATAAGCTCCCAATTCTCGTCTCAGGGGACGACAATCGAGGATGAACTCAGAGCAATGATACTCATGAGTAGTCTCCCCTCTTCATGGGAAACTTTCTTTACAACCGTGTGCAATGCTTCAACAGCTGCAGTTAAGTACTCCGAAGTCACGAGCGCAATCCTAACTGAAGCAGCTCGGAGAAAGTCTTTCGCCAAAGACTCGGCAGATGAAGCTTATGTAGTACAAGGTTCGACCGACCGATCGAACAACCGGGTAAGAAGTTCTTCCTGACCGCCGAACAATCAGCGAAGCCGGAGCAAGTCCCGGGACAACCGAATCTGCAACTACTGCAAGAAACCGGGACACATCAAAGCCAACTGCTGAGCACTCAAAGCAAAAACCGACAAAGCTCAGAGAGAGGATCAGAAGAGTAGTCGGCATGAGGAGGTCAACTACGTCGACTCTTCAGCCGAAAATTTGACAACCAACCCAAACATATTGTCCATAGAGAACCCAGTCGAATAAGAAGTTCTGCTTACGACTGAGGAATCGAGCACATGGCTCCTGGACTCAGGCGCATCGTAGCATGTGACACCTCACCGATCTCAGTTTCGGCAATACTCGGACCGACACTCCGACTTAGTTCGAGTCGGAAACTCACCGCATTGTGCTATAATCGGAATCGGCACCGTAGAGCTCAATCTTCCGGCAGGCTCCACACTCATACTAAACAACGTCCGACACGTTCTTGAGCTTTCAAGACCCTTGATCTCAGTCGGACAACTTGACGAAGCCGGCATCCGTGATGGATTCTCATCAGGAGGGTGGACACTCCACAAAGGGAACCTCCTACTTGCTCGAGGACCAAAGGTACATTCCTTGTATCCTTTATATGTCACACTCAAAGAGGGTGACTTATTTTTGGTTGATATCCCCGTGTCATCGTTATGGCACGGACGACTTGGACACCTCAGCAAGGCCGGCATAACGCACCTATCCAGAGCCGGTTACATCCCCAAACTCTCCTTCTCGGATCACCAATTCTTCGAGCATTGCCAATACGGCAAACAGGTAGCCACATCACACTCGACATCAGCACCAAGAGAATTGAGTCCCCTCGATTTGGTCCACTCGGACGTCTGTGGCCCGATGCCACATCAGTCTCTCGGTGGTGCTTCGTACTTCGTCAGTTTTATTGATGACTCGACTCGGAAGGTGTGGGCTTACCCCATCAGAACCAAAGATCGGGTGTTCTTGATCTTCTCTGAATGGCTTGCAATGGTCGAAAATCAGACCGGTCGGAAACTGAAATGTCTCCGAACCAACAATGGAGGAGAATTCAAGTTTGAAGAATTCGTCAAATTCTGTCGGGAACGCGACATTCGACGTGAATATACGACACCCTATAGTCCGGAGCAGAACGGAATTGCTGAATGCATGAATCAGACGATTCAAGAATGCATAGTATCCATGCTCCAACACTCCGGACTGTCGGATGGCTTCTGGTCGGAGGCTCCACTTACGACAGTACACATAATAAATATGTCGCCAAGTACACCTCTAAGACTTCAAATACCTCAGTAAATATGGACCGACAGTAAGCCGAATTATGACAAACTGAGGATCTTCGGTTGCAAGGCGTATGCTCTCATACCGAAAGACGACTGTCGGAAACTTGAACCATGGTCAAGGAAATGTGTTTTTCATGGATATGGACCCAACGGCGAGATCAGATACCGACTTTGGGATCCCGAGCACAGACAAATCGTCCGAAGTTCGGACGTCGTGTTCAACGAGTCGGCTATGCATAAAACGGCCGAAAGCCCTATTGAAGTCCGAAGGGTAATATTTTCCGAAGTGCCAACCCTTCATGACGGCCCAACCCACAACACGAGATCAGTTTCACGGGTAACCGACAACTCTCGCACCGTATCCACCGATTCTGCACAGCCGAATGGCTCGGCTCTCGACCATCCGACATTGACACCTGGTGTGACTAGTCCAATCATACCTCGCAGATCCGAGAGACTGTCGCAACCTCCGGAGAGGTACTCTCCTAGAATTTTCTTTACCGACATCGGCGAACCGACGTCTTACGAAGAAGCAACGACATCTGCCGATTCAGCCACATGGTATCTGGTGATGGAGTCGGAAATGCACTCCATTCGGGCAAACAAGACTTGCGACTTGGTCGAATTACCGAAGAATCGACGTGCTCTTCCGTGTAAGTGGGTCTATCGACTAAAAGAGACGTTTGACTCGACCATCCCAAAGTACAAGGCCAGATTAGTTGCGAAGGGATTTCGACAAGAATATGGCGTCGACGTCGATGAAATCTTTTCACCAGTGGTGAAAATGACGACCCTTCGTTTCATGCTTGGCGTCGTAGCTGCCGACAACTTGGAGCTGATTCAGCTAGATGTAAAAACGACATTCCTCCACGGTGACCTACGGGAGGAACTCTATATAGAGCAGCCGAAAGGCTTTGTGGCATCCGGCTAGGAACATCTAGTCTACCGACTCAAGAAGAGTCTCTATGGCCTGAAACAGGCACCCCGACAATGGTACAAGAAGTTCGACGACTTCATCCAATCGGTCGGCTTCTCAAAGAGCAATGAGGACCACTGTCTCTTCACCAAAACAACTCAAGATGGGTCTCCCGTCTTCCTCATCATCTACGTGGACGACATGCTACTCTCCGGTCGGCATGCCGGAGAGCTCACCGAACTCGTTCGGCAACTGCGGTTGAAGTTTGCCATGAAGGACCTCGGTTCGGCAAGACACATACTTGGTATGAAGATTAGTCGGTATCGCGATACACGACAACTTTTCTTGTCTCAAACTGACTACATCAGACGTGTCTTAGAACGGTTCAACATGCAATCGGCCAAGTCTTCTTTGACCCCACTCCCCATTAACCTTCGGCTGTCTCAGCGAGACTGCCAAACATCTGGTCCGGAGGGGGAAGATATGATGTCTGGTCCAAACATCTCACGCCGTAGGAGTCGTTAGCAGATTCATGCACAACCCCGGCCGATCGCATTGGAACGTAATCAAGCATGTGTTCAGATATCTAGCTGGCACAAAAGACCACGACATTCTTTTCGGCCCGAACTCAACCTTAGGCGTAGTCGGTTACACCGGCTCGGACTTCGTCGGGTGTGTGGACAGTCGGAAATCAACAATCGGATATTGTTTCAAATTCGGCAATGGAGCAATCTCGTGGAAGTCAAAACTTCAAGAGGGCACAACCACCTCAACGACCGAAGCAGAATATGTAGCTACGTCCGACGCGGCAAAAGAAGCTTTATGGCTCGGTCGGCTAGCGCACACGTTTAGATAGGTCAACTCCGATTGTCTACAGCGACAGTCAGGGTGTTGTTGCTTTGTCAAAAAATCTGGTTCACCACAATGCCTCTAAGCATATCGACGTTCAATATTACTTCGTTCGGGACTGCGTCATTTCAAGGAAAATTAGTCTCGAGAAGATATCCACAACCAATAATGTCGCAGATGGAATGACCAAGTGTCTTTCGGCGGATCGTTTCCGGTCCCTTCGGCACCAGATGGGCGTAACAAAAAATCGGTCTGATTAAAGTCGGACACACAACACAGGATGGTTTCGGACCACTGACATCGGTTCTCTGAGGATCGGCTTTAGCTCTTCCGACTCGACTGATTCGGTCTTCTGTCTTCGGATCTTGCCGACTCTGACAAAACTGATATGTCCGATAAACCTTGTATATATATTTGTAATTCTTTAAGATAACCCATGTATACGCCCATTACGGGGGAGTGTCGAATACGAGTGTATAATGGACGTATTCACACTGTCTCTTTGGACAACCCAAGTTCGGGCTATTTCTGTAAATAGCATAAAGGGCAGTTGCCCTAGGATAGTCACTATATAAAGTGACTTTGTAACCTTTAGTGAAGGTTGGTTGTCATTTGTAACGATTGCTATTGGAATATAATTGTTCCTTTGTGCCTCTCTCTCTCTCTCTCTCTCTCTCTCTCTCTCTCTCCCTCTGTGTCTATCTTGCTCATGCATACACAAATTCCTTCATCACGAATGTTGCTTGCACTTCCGCATTGACAACCTTGTCCCCAACAGGGACCACGGGGATCTCGGATGAGGAAGAGATGGGTGTCGAGAAGCCGACTTCTCTCCAGTCCTGGCTAGACTGGTTGTGGTGCACCCCGGAGTGATTCCGGACGCGTACCAGCGGCTACCAAACACGAGAGAGGAAGAGAGAGAGAGAGACCACACGCACAATACCGACTTAAAACACACCTCTTGTACAGGAAACAAAGGGGGAGAAACGCACCTGACACCAACATAGACACAAATACGCACAACCTTATTTATATATATAAATATAGGTGCAAGATACAGTACCGGCTTCGACTCGGACCAAGGTAGGTTAGGTTGCAACAACCGCCTACTACCAAGCCGTCGATCGGGGAGCTCTCGGGCTCGTTGCGTCGAGCGGGGTCTTGCACCGGAGACCGAGTAGAAGCAGACCCCACTGAACAGACAAGCTCTTCACTGAGTTGAACCCTAAACAGACACAAAGAAGAAGACCTCAAGAAACTCTAAAGTAAGAAGAAGAAGAACTAACACACCTTCGACCTAAGTGGTATACCCTCCTAACTCAAAATGGGCAACCCCTTCAAAAGGGACCCCTCCCTTCCTTTTATAGCCCAAGGAGGGAGAGACGTTACAATGTGGGATAAATTCCCGCATCTTATTCTATACATTGTTTCCTACTTTACACGTGCACATGTTGCACACCACCGACTTGCTCGTTCCACCCCAGTTTCACATGATAACCGGAAATCTTCAGGACAATGTGTCTTTGTCATATTTTCGCGATAGCGGTGCCGACATCATTCGTTTCGAGGATAAACATCCTCCTGTTTCGGCGCCCTTGCACGATGACTTTGCCCTGTTCTTTGATGAAACACCCGTCGAGATGTGTGAACTGGACCTACATCCCGTGGTCGACGATTTGTCCAACTAACATGAGATTCTTTGTGATTGTTGGAACGTGCAAGATGTTCATCAACTTTCCTTTCTGCCCAACATGGTTGAGGGTAACCTCACTGATCTGCTCGATGGTATGCGGGGTGTCGTCTCGGGTTTCGACCATCCCTGGTTGTTCCGATTTTTCTAAATAAGAAAACCACTCTGTGTGGCTTGTCATATGGTTTGATGCTTCGGAATTAATGCACCATACCTCGTTCGGTTTTGAGGTGTTTGTCTTCATCGAGCTAGCCTTGTGTTTCATCACAAAGGCTGGACCTGATCAATTTCCAGAACCGGATCCTTCTGGTCCTTCCGCGTAGTGCGAGTTTTGTCAACTTCCCCGTCCGACCTTATTGGACGGCGCGATGTCATGAAGATTCTGGGCCATGGTGAGAAACCGGGGTTTATCGGAGGAATTGGCGGGGTGGGACATGTGCACTCACCCTTGTACAAATCGTGTAAATGATAGGGGCGCCATCATGGCACCGGACAGTAGTTAATTTGGAACAAAGGATCCTATGTAATAAGGGATTTATCCCACATTGTTACGCATCCCTCTCCTTGTTCTATAAAAAGGAAGGGAGCGCCCTTTGTGAAGGGTTGCCCATTTTTGAGTCATAAGGGTATACCATTTTAGTCGAGGGTCATTGCGGTTAAGAATTTTCTAGGGTTAGTAACTTCTTAGTAGTCTTCTTCGTCTTCTCCTTCTTGAGAAGTTGGGGGCCGCAGCCATGGCGGCAAAGCTCTGTTAGGGTTAAGTTCTTCTTCTTTTTTTGGGTCTTGCTTGGCTCGAAGCCGGGGGTTGTATCTTCCCCTTTCACATATATTTATTTTGTCTTCTCCTCATCTTGGTGTGTGGGTGCATTGTCTCTGTTTTCTGTTAGGGTTTCGGTGTCTTCCGTGTGCGTGTGTAGGTGGTGTATTCGGTTGTCGCAGGTGGTGTGCGGACTGTCTGTGCTTTCCCCGAGTTCCTGCTCGTTGCCTCTCAGCACTCCGTTGTCCAGCATGTCTGCGAGTGTGTGTGTAGGTGTTGGCTTCTATCGCTTATGCAGAGCCTACGCGCTAGGTGGTTCGTTGGCAGGTTTCCCTCCTTGGCACGCAAGACCACACTCGGTTCAGCGAGCCTGTGTGCTCCCTGAAGGCAGCTTGGCACAGGAGGTTGTCGTTCTGGAAGAGATGTGCCCTGTACGAGGGTCCCGTTGCGCGGATGAGCCCGAGAGCTCCCCAACCGGCCCTAGGGTGCAAGCTCCCTCTTCCCCTCCGTGTGGAACTGGCATCGCAGTGAGCGGTGCGTGTGTAGGTGTGTGTGTGTGTGTCTGGTTAGCGTAGGATCCGAGAGCGGGTGCGTGTGTGGTCGCCAGTGTAGAGGTGCCAATTGTAACCGGGTGTGTATATGGGTGTGTGCGGGCGTGGTTAACCGGGCAGCGTCTCGTGCCTCTTTTGGGCCCCTTGTACATATGGGCGAAAGGGGAGGCAAGGACGAGGGCGCGCTCTCTCGCTTCCTGTGCGGTTACCGGTCACGTCCGGAGAGTATCCGAGATCGAACCGGCCGGCAACGCGGCAAGCTCCAGAAGATTCGGGTCCCCGGCAACTCCTCCCCTCCTGGTGGTCTCGCCCAAATTCGACATGCAAGCACGGATATCCGCAACAACGCTTTTTCCAACACTTGCTCTCCCTATGGCCCTTCCGGCCACAATACCAACATTCCGTTGTGGTCTTCTCTTGCCGGTTTCAAGCGTCACTTTGACTCCCCTTGCTTTCGGAGGGTTCAGAATTGTTGTCGGCACCATCCTCGTGCCTTTGGTTCAGCTCTTGTCGGCCGCTTCCACCGTGTGCCGATCTGCCTCGTCCGCCATGACCATGGGGCGAATCTCCCTTTGTGTACATCATCTTGTTGTTGGTGTGCGTGCTCGTTGACGCACCCACGTGGTTCTCCTCTATTAGGAGCATCGACTGTAAGTCGAAAAATGAGGGCATATTCTCCCTTGTAAAGGCAGTTGTCCGGAATGCCCCGAACTTTGACGCTAGGCCCCCAAGACAAACTTGCACCATCTCATCTTCCTCAACGGTCACATTAATAGAGGCAATTGAGTTGCAAATGTCTTTGATCCGGGCCGTATAGTCGGCCACCAACATGTCCTTCTGTCGGACATTGCTCAACTCCTGTCAAAGTTGTAGCTTCCGAGCCGTGGTGCTTGTGGCGAAGACCTTGTTCAGGTTTCCCCAAGCTTCCTTCAACATCTTGGGTCTTGGATATGACTCAGCAGTTGATCGCCAACATTGGACGCAAAACAATACATAACTCTGCTTGCTGCTTGCTCCCAAGTCGGGAAGTCCATGTGTGTCGTATCGTTGGCTCCATCAACAGAACTCCAGTAGTCATGCCCAAGCAGGTACTGGTGCATCTTGTACGACCAAGATGTGTAGTTGGATTTGTCGAGCTTCTCCGTCGGGAGCGAGCTAGTCATTCCTCAGTCTATATCCTTCTTTTGTCCGTTCTTTACCAGGTGTTAGGGTTTGCGTTCAGAAAACGTTGTTTGCTGCAGAGGTTCTCAGCCTTCGCGCTCTGATACCATGTAAAAGTGAATATGCAAAAGCTAAGACAAAACCGGCTCAACCAGATGACAACAGAATACAGACAGGTTTAATGGAACCTTAAATACACGGGAGAGATAGAGAGAGCAGAACAGTAAACTCAATCCAAAACAATAACACTATGTACATACAATGTGCTCAGTGAGCACTTTTATACAAGTCCTTGAAAAGGATTGACAGAAGTACTGATAAATACTTCAATGCTCATACGAGTGACTGACACTGACTCCCAAACATATGTCTACGTACTAGGCTAGATTCAGAGGCCTCTAACGGCCTACTAGTTACAATCCAATCCAGCTCCTGGTTCTAGATACCATCCAGACACCAATCCAATTCTTCGTTCCGGGCTCCGATCCAGCTCTGGCTTATTCAGCCGATCCGGATCCGGTTGAGCTTGTCCGCTCAACAAGCAAATTGTAAACAATGTGGAAGGTTTAATTCGAGGATGTAATGTGTAATAGCATCTACATTAGATGCAACTATAGCCCATCATTTTTAAAGGAAACTATCATCCAAGTACTTTCCTCAAAGGTGATCATTATTATCAGTTTTTTATGAAATTAATCATATTAACATCATAAATTTGACTTAAGGCATTACCTACCCTATTGACAAAATGGTTTAAATTATCTAACGGAAAATCAAATTACTAAATGAGTTTTATCCATTGTGCCATACTACCCATGGAGGTCCAATTGGTCACAAAATTCAAGGATTACCAGTCCATACTTACTCGGAAATTATTTTCATGTCAATATTATTTCCCTATTTCTTTATGAATGCAAATGAACTATATATCGATATTGAGTAAAGAAAGTTTTATACTCTCAAATGAATTATGTAATATAGATTCAGGAGATGTTGTTGACTGATTCCTTGTAACTTTATGTAGAATTCACAATTGTTGAAGTAAAGGTGTGTGCCATGGTGATTGGCAGTGGGTAGTTTAGTATGTGGGTCCTAAACTTCATGGCATTATCTTTGGGATGGAGGTGGTGTCACATTTATCCTTGCATATGTATAAAAGAGGGCCCTTGATCACTTAGGATCTTGGATCAAAACAAGTGACACATTACATGATCAAGAAGATGATGATGAATAAAGTGGAGATGGCGATTATGATGATGGATATGGAAATAAGCATGACCATCTTAGAAATTATAACATCGACAATGACAATGACATTTAGATAATGATGATGAATTTGATAATGATAATGACAATGATGATAAATTTGATGTTAGATTACATTAGATTAGATACCGTTATAAGTTGAACACCTATTTCCAAGAGCATAACCTGATACGAGGTGGTGAATTCAACTACAAGTTGTGTCCTTTAAAATATCTTTTGTATTTTCTCTATCTTTTTCCATGCATTAAGAGGGATAGATAGTGTCTCGCCACACTTCTACTCCCTAAAGCAAAACTTCCTATTCACAAGTATCAATTTTGTGCTTTGATGTTCCAACATATAATAGCTTTTCCAACCATCTTGAATCCTAGACTGAAAAGTAAAATTTGGACCATTTCTCGAATGGTGATGAAGACGTTGTCATTCTTAGATACATCATATAAGAATGATAACGACAACAATGATGTTCATTGTTGACAATGATTATTACAAAACGAGACAATGACACACAAAATATTAAAAAGAGAATCCATGTTTCAATTGAAATTGAACAATTATAGGATTGGAGGTAGCTTAACCCCTTTAGTTTCCCTTATTAACGATGCCCTCGTTTTTTGCCCCTCTTCATCGTCATGCATGCTTTGCAATCCCTTGCTTTGGCCACAAGTGTTCTTGTTACACTTGGTGCTCTGACATGCCCACTTGCCACCCTCTTCACTTTTTAACTTTATTCCCCGGCTTCCAGGTAACTAAAGTTTTCGTCAAACATTTGACTTTTGCATTCTATCAATAGTTATTACTTTACCATATAGCCTTATTTATCTAGTCTTTGATTTGATGGTATTCCTAGGTTATTTTGAAACCTACACTTGTTTGTTTTCCTCCCTTCACCCACACCACTTCATCACATCCATGCCATTTCACAACATCCAAACCCGCACATCCTTTGGTATGTGCCAAAGGGTCCCATGGGCAAAGCAATTATAGTGAAGAAAGCATTTTTACTATTGCCTGCTCACTTTCTCTTAGTACTACACCTACTTTATTATTTTATGAATCCCTCAATCTCAAATTAGTTTTCTCTTCACCTTCAACCGATCCAATCACAATGCTCATTCCATCCACCAAAGGCATATGGATGACTGAATCCACCAATTTCTCTTCATCCATCTGAAGTTGTCTCGTCTTCTTTAGGTAGGCATGTCCCTTGAGTATAACCCTTCATTAAACACAATTGTACCACCCTTATCTTTTCAACTCTTAATGTTGTTGCCATGGTGACTATGTCTTCCATCGTTCATCTTTTTTCCTTGTCACCTCCATTGGCCTAGTCAGTGATTTTCCTTTCATGTGTCTTTCTAATTCCTATGGTGATCAATTGTGTGCCTTCTCTCTTCTTTTCCTCTAGATGAATCTTCCTACTTGGGTGCAAAGCTACAATGAGGCTCATCATGGCCCTTATCATTAATTAACACATAAAAACATACAAGATGTCTCAATCAAAACATGAATATCTCAATTAATTAGTATGGAAAAGCTAGATAGAGGAAAGTGGTTCACAATAGATGTAAAGAGAAAAGAATGAGGACCAAAAGGGAGCCCCATAGTTGGGGCACCCGAAAGGCCCCTTTTACATAAAAGCACTTCCTTTTATATACAAGCTGGAAAACTTGAAGGGTTCTTTTATATTACAAGCCCATTGCTCATTAACCATTCCTATCTAATAAAGGGTAATTCCCCCAAATTACAATATGCCCATGTTTCTTACATGCACTTGGCGTATGAGTAATATTTTATATAAGCCTTGTAGGGTTGTTAAAACTAAAGAATATGGTATTATTTCCCGTAAAATTTTCCTTCGTTTCTTTCTTTATATCTTCATTCCTCTTCTCGTCATCTTCCTCTTCGAACATCTTCAGTTTGGGCCCAAAGATTGGCAATGACATCATCCCAGATGCCCAAGTCACTTGGGTTTGATGATGAATTAACCCCATCTCATTCATCCTATTTCTCATTCATTCACTCCACTCTTCCATCCTCAATTTCATTAGTCTTCTAATGAAAGACATCCTCTTTTATAACTTCCCTTTGCCTTTCCCTTTATCTTCGTAAAGCACATTGAGGCTTGCACATCAAGCTTTTAAGATAGTAGTCATAACATCATCGAGACTATCTCCAAGCTCCTCATTTTTTTCTTTAATGCATTCTTGGCCTCTTCATTAGACTTTTTATCATTTCTTGGTGAATAAGAGTTGTGTGCCTCTTTGTCACCTATGAACTTATTTTTAAGCTCCATTGGGACCTACTCAATACTATCAATCTTCTATTTCTATCTTTCTTTTGTCTTATTATTAATCTCATCATTTTCAAGGTGGATCCATTTTGCCAATGTTAGCCAAGATTAGGCCATCCCATCACATATGCCTTCTAATGAAGCTTCTTCAAGTTGAGATACAAATGCCATACATACATACTCATATTTCTTGAGGCCAAATCAATATGCATTGAATCATGAGCATTGGGGTCTTAATGAGTACATGATAAGGTTTAGAACAAAGCTTCAAATACTAGATTTTCCTAGAGTCACAAGGGAAGCAAGTAAAAACATTCAAAAGTCACACGACATAATAATGTGTTCCAAACATTTGCAATATATGCATAAATAGTCTGAAGACATTACTATTCAAAGTCACACAAAAAGAAAGTATTGAGTTCTAGATTGGTGAAAGGCATTGCAATTGCTCCTTTCTTGTGAAACTTGTTTTTATTTCCCCTTTCTTATTAGATTTGAGTTTCATTTTCTATTTGTGTGTGTATGTGTGTAGGTTGGTGGTTTATCCCATAACATCTAAACCATGAGTTAGGAACCCCACATGCGACATGTTTTCATTTTGTTCCGTATGTTATATTTGACCTCTGCGAATGATTAAAAAAAATCTACCTAAATATATCCATATACCAAGTTAGTGGTTTCTAGAACATATAAGTCATAAATGTTAACCCAAGTTTAATGTTGGTCTTTTGTTTGGCCTCTAGATCTTCCTCCTACCTTTTGTGGACATTAAATGAATCATCTATCTATCTTTGGAGTGAATGCCATGACCCGTAAAGACATTACTTCCACCCTTCGAATATACAACTTTATCACTTCCATCTACAACAAATTTAGGGAATATATGTGATTGGACGTTCTAACATGTTACGCTCAACGTACACAAGCTTTTCAAGCATGTTGGGCCCGATATGCAGAAATTCATTATTATGAGATATTTGTCTTTGTAATAATTGTCCATTGTTGCCATGTTGTACCTTTCCCCTAGATTGTCGAGAAAATAAATACTACTAGAAATTTGTCTTTGCTAATAAGTATTGTTCGTCATAGTTTCTCCAAATTCAATGGAGCAAGACAAACATAATTGTAAGAACATTGTCATGTGACCTCCAATTGAACATTAGCCCCACATTTTTACTTTGTAACAAAATGGTAACTAGCAATGAACAACTACATATTTTCTTACACCACAAAAAATGTTTGCTTCAATAGTCTTGTTGTGTTTTATTTTGATCTCTTACAATGTTTTTACCTCAAAATGGTAACTAGCACTGAGCAACTACATATTTTCTTACACCACAAAAAAAGTTTGCCTCAATAGTCTTGTTGTGTTTCATTTTGATCTCTTACAATGTTTTTACCCGTAGGGATTTCTTACCATGTTTTTACCTATAGTGATAGTTTGCCATTCTTAGATTCTTCTCTCTCGTTCTTCTTTCTTTATGCTTCTTAGATTTCATGTTTACAAATTATTTTCATGCTAGTGTCTCGTTCCTCATCATGTTGCTAATTTACAACTCTATTACTAAATCAAATTCCCAAGTGAGTCAAATCTTTATGAGCTCAATGGTGCTTCTTGCTTGCACCCACACACACAATTAAGAAAAACCATGAAATGCAATACATCTCAATATTTATACTAGTTTGTTCAGTATTGTCTCTTACCATTTGACATATCCAACTAATCTCATTCATGTTAACATGTCCAACGCATCAATGAGGTTCTCCACATTTTAACTTGAAAAATGTGGCAACATTGTTCATGTGCAACTCTAATGTATTCTTCTAACTTTCTACCTTAACATGTTGTCATTCTAGTGTCCTTGCTTACCTTCTCATATTTCATTCTCAACTCTCTTGGTTTTTTTTCTTGCATAATCGAGGATGCATTTTAAAAACTACCGATACATATTGGTGTCATGACTAGAGAACTGCTAAGAAAGCATACCCTAACATACCAGGACTTCATGACTAGTGGGATTCACCTCTCAATCAAGATAAAGTCTTTTGTGATTACATCAAAAGTTGACGCCCAATAATGTGCCTATTTTTTCTTTGTGGCTAGTGAAATCTCTCTTCTTGCATGAACCAAGCTATGTTAAAAAATGATTGATACATATTGGTGCCAATATTGGCAAACCACCGAGAGAGCATTCGTCCCAAGTGGAATCAGCCAAATCAAGACAAACACTTCATATTACATCAATAGTTATCATCGACCAACAATGTGTGTCCAATGTTGTCTTCATTGCTGGTAGTGTTAATCACTCTTCTTCTTGCATGAACAAGGGTATTAGAAAATGAATTAAACATGTCAGTGCCAGGATTGGCAAAGCACCAAGAGCATGGAATACCCTCACAGAGGGCACAGGACTAAAATGAAGAGGTGGAATTCAGATTTCGATCAAGGTAAACACATCTTATTATACTTTGCATTTGGTTTATGTGACAACAGCGTATCATGAATACGTCGATATGTTACATTCAACATTATAACATAGAAATAAACTTAAATCAAAAGAAAGAGAAGACTTAAATGCATATTTTACACAACCTTTCAAATGCATAACACAAAACTGTTATCAAAAGCCAGAAGAAATTAACTTCCAAATAACCAAGTGAATTATCAGCTCTTTAAAATACAAAAAGAAAAGAAAAAGAAAAACTCAATAACATTATCAAAGCCAAAAGACTTGAGTTTTCAAATCACCAACTGACTCATCATGCATATAATGTAGCTTGAGGATACAAATCCCAAGAGGTTACCAAAGCCAATGGAAAGAATTACCATGCAAATCTCTACCACTCATCTGCTGCTGCTTCTTTCGTGACGAGAGAATTATCATATACAGTTACTCAGCTTCTTCTTCATCTTCATAATCCAAATCATCATCTGCGGTTGCCTCTTGATACTGCTGATACTCGGAAACAAGATCATTCATGTTACTCTCGGCTTCGGTGAACTCCATCTCATCCATCCCTTCACCAGTATACCAATGCAAGAAAGCTTTGCGACGGAACATAGCCGTGAATTGCTCAGAAACACGCCGGAACATCTCTTGAATGGATGTCGAATTCCCCACAAATGTAGAAGCCATTTTCAACCCTGTTGGTGGAATATCACAAACACTCGATTTCACATTATTAGGAATCCATTCCACAAAGTATGAAGAATTCTTGTTTTGAACATTAATCATTTGTTCATCCACTTCCTTCGTACTCATTTTGCCTCGGAACATTGCCGATGCAGTCAAGTATCGGCCATGGCGAGGATCGGCCGCACACATCATATTTTTTGCATCCCACATTTGTTGCGTGAGTTCAGGAACGGTTAGAGATCTATATTGCTGGGAGCCTCGAGAAGTAAGAGGCGCAAATCCAACCATGAAGAAATGAAGCCGAGGAAATGGAATCAAATTTACTGCAAGTTTCCGAAGATCCGAATTGAGCTGACCAGGAAACCTCAGACAACAAGTCACTCCACTCATTGTTGCAGATATGAGATGATTCAAATCACCAACTGCATATGCATATAGCACTCTCCATTAGATGTTGGACAGAGAGAAAAACTAGAGTTATGAAAATGAACGCAAAAAATATCATTATTCACATGTACATGAGTCCCAGTTTATTTTCTTCAACCTGAAAAACATGCCTCCTCAATAATTTTCTTAATTTTCATACAGTAGTAGTAAAGAGCCAACACTCATTTTACTTCTACTTGAATGCATGATTGGGATATGGTATTATGGTAATGGAACTCCATTAATTATTTGGGTCAATTACCATTCTGAACCTAATACATAATTACAACATGATTGGAGACTTACAAGTGGGAGTGGTAAGCTTCAATGTGCGGAAGCATATGTCGTAGAGAGCCTCGTTATCCAAGACCATACATTCATCAGCGTTTTCAACAAGCTGATGGACAGAGAGAGTTGCATTGTATGGTTCCACCACAGTATCAGACACCTTAGGCGATGGGAAAACAGAGAATGTAAGCATCATCCGATCCGGATATTCTTCTCTAATCTTAGAGATCAACAATGTTCCCATCCCAGAACCAGTGCCCCCTCCAAGAGAGTGACAAACTTCAAAACCTGAGTTTGCACTCTGGCATATGTTAGTAAGAAGAAATTTGAAACTAATTGACATCCAAAATCAAAATTTACAAGTACATACGATTTATCAAGCATTTTTCCAAATATACAACCCGAGAATACTTCAAATTAATCAACATTCAAATCAAGGTCAAATTTAAATCAAGCATTTTTTCGATATTTTCCCATCCACTTCCCATATTGTTTCCCCTGATAAGTATAATAGATAGATAGATAGATATTTTTCGCATCCATAGAGAGTCCAATCTACCTCATCTAGAGAAGCTTGTAATGGTAGGCCCTAATATGCAAATTGAGAATCATAGTGCAAAAATATCTAAGCCATGTTGTGTTAATTGATCAACATCCAAACCAGTGTTAAATTCACAAAAATCCTTAGCACTTTCACATATCAGAAAGTCTTAACGTTTCCCTCAAATGTGCAACATTCCGAGGGAGAGGCACCATATACCTCCCTCGTAATGTTATGTCCTAAACGCAACTTGGGAAAATGTTTAAAGCTTCTAGTGTCAACGAATCAACATACAATCTAAGGTTTTTTTTTTTTTTTAACATTTTCCATGTGGAAAAGCACCCACTTTCTCTCATTTCCCTACTGGTCAACATTATGAGCTTGTGTAGGAGACCTCTGGATATCTACCTAGGTAGCGGTCATTGTGCTAGGGTCCTAATCCTAAATTTATGAATCATTGTACAAAAAATGTCTAAAACCTCTTGTGCTGAAGCATTGAAATCAGTACCATCATCACAAGAGGAAAAATGCATTTAAACCTTCTTGTGTTAAGTTAAAGCTCCGGACACCTAGCTAGGTACCCCTACACACGATGAAATAGTACAGATCCTCAATATCCGAATCATAGAGCAAAATGTATAGAACTTCTTGTGTTAAATTGGAAGTACCAATATCAACATTAAAACCATACCTTGAAGACAATCACAACTTTCAGCTTCTTTCCTTACTACATCCAGAACCGAATCAATGAGCTCAGCACCTTCAGTATAGTGTCCTTTAGCCCAATTGTTCCCAGCACCACTTTGTCCAAATACAAAATTGTCAGGCCTAAACAATTGTCCAAGTGGACCAGTGCGAACACTATCCATGGTACCAGGTTCAAGATCCATCAAAACTGCACGGGGAACATAGCGCCCCCCACTAGCTTCATTGAAATAAACATTGATTCGTTCAAGCTGAAGCGCAGAATCACCAGTATATTTTCCCGTAGGATCTATCCCATGTTCATCGCATACCACTTCCCAGAACTTAGAGCCGATTTGGTTGCCGCATTGTCCACCTTGAACATGGAGAATTTCCCTCATTTTCTCCCCTTTGCTCACTTTCTCTTTCTGAGTACTGTGCCAACAAATAAAACACACTTTTAGAACAGATAAGCCTTGAGCAAAAACTTAGTAGCAGATACACTCTGAAAGTGACAAATGAAAGGATTCAGACTTCCTTCTGTCTCATGTATACAGCCAAAAAAGAAGGCAGTTTTAGTAAAAAATACTTCTTCAGTAAAAACGACGCTAGTGAATAAATAGGAGGATAAATTTGTTGAAAATAACTAATTGAAGCATGAAGTTATCTAAAGCCAAATGGCGGCCAAAAACAAGCTATGCTACAAGTTGGGGGATGCAGTTCAAATTGAAGCATGAATATCTAAAACAAAATGGAGAATGAATTACTCACAAAGAGGCAGCCAAAAGAGGTCCTATACAGTATCTTCTCAAAATTTCTTACTATCCGAGCATGAACTGATTTAGCAAAGAAAACGGGTTCCTGAACACAGCTGATACACCTATTGAACTTTTGGTTATCGTTATTGTACAGAGACTAGATCAATGCCTCTTAACAGAAATGGTGCCCAAACTAGGTTCATGGCCTTGATTTATCTACAATACATGAACATGCACTTAGTAGTAAATTGTTACAAAAAATATATCTAATGATCAGCATTCACTGCAAGATCTATTTGAATTTCAAGGATGATAATCAAAAAACAAATACGCAGAAACGTGGATAACATTGATAGCCATCGAGAAATACATTGTTAAGAGATGGTGCAGAATATATCATAAAAATCTTGATATTGTTCAGAAATGGTGCAAAAATAACATAGTAAAAATCTTGACGATACATTGGAAGTGTGCAGGCATACAGTTCTCCTTTCATGCATTTGTGGATTGGCAAATCAAGTGGATGCAAGAGAAAGATGCATTGTTAAGGATAAGATCGTATAGCCTTTTGACATCATTCACCCTCGTTTATTTCTCCCTTTGTTTATAGAGTGTGGATTCAAGAGGAAGGGGCATTGTTTAGAAGAGCAAGATCAATTCTCTTTCTTCTTGTAAATGTGGAATCAGGAGTAAAATGCGATGTTTAGGGCATAAGCTCTCATAGAGCTGGATAGAATTAACACTGATGTTAGTTATCCCTGAGAACTAACTCAATGAGCTTTAATATTGTCAAATGCTACATGATCTTATTCTTCAACAATGCACCTTTTCTTTGAATCCATGTTTCTACACAAACGGAGAGGTAATTGAGTGTTAAAAGTCTTGTATGATCTTATCCTTAAACACTGCATCTTTTTTTCCGTGAATCCACATTCATACAAAGAGAGAACTTAAACAATGCACAATTCCTCTGAATCCACATTCTACACAGAAGTGGATGCAAGAGAAAGGTGCATTGTTAAATGATAAGAGCAGATAGCCTTTGAGAACATTAACACTCATTCAGCTCTCTCTTTATGTAGAATGTGGATTGACAAGACTAGTTAAATTCATTCAGTTCTCCTTTGATTAGCCCTGCAGATGCATATACGTTGATGCTTCTTCAAGACAGAAGGGATCATATGACAGTGAGCGAGATCTGACATGATATAATTCCTGACGATATGAAAATTAGGGAGAATTCCTAAAACCGAAATTGCCGTCAATGTACAATTGCGAGAATGAGAAACGTTTCCTTCTGAATCAGAGGGAGGGGGGGGGGCTGTAGAATGTGGTAGGGGAAGGAGACGATTATGAAGCAAGGATGAATCTGATCAGGAGACACGAGAGAGAGAGAGAGAGAGAGAGAGAGAGAGAAGGAATCTGAGAAACCATGGAGTGACATAAGGAAGATGTACAATGTGTCAGAAGGAGATTTGTTTTCTTGAAGCAAAATACGGATCGGATCAGAAAACCCACAGAGAAAGAGAGAAAGGGGGGGATGAATCGAAAGGGCTTGTATAAATGTCCAAAGGAGATCTTTCTCAAAGCAAAAAAAAAAAAAACCGAATCTGATCCAGAAACAATGGACTGAGGGAGAGAGTAGTTTACCTGAGTTAGATCGCAGTGGGATTTGATGAAGATGAGCTCGCCTGGAGCAGAGCAGAGCAGAGAGAGATGAGGGTGAATGACAAGCAAAGCAGCGAAGGGGAGCAATGAAGGGCGAAGGTTTTTATATATACATTCATACATACATATGTATATCTCTGCACAACTCTCTGATCTCTCTCTCTCTCTCTCTCTCTCTCTCTCTCTGATCTCTCTCTGCTGTCTCTCTCTCTGATCTCTCTGTCTCTGTGTGTGTGTGTCTCTCTCTCTCTTGCTTGGGTGGGGTCAGGGAGGGTGTGTGGTGGGTGATTAGCTGGCCTCACCTTTCTCACAACACAACACGTTCGAGACAGACAGACACAGACACACAGAGAGAGAGAGAGAGAGAGAAAGAGAGAGAGAGAGACAGACACAGAGAGAGAGAGAGAGAGAGAGAGAGAGAGAGAGAGACGGAGAGAGAGAGAGAATATGCAGGGCAGAAACAGGGGAGGAGGAAACACTCTTCTTCTGTGAGAGAGAGAGAGAGAAAGAACTACAGATAGTATGTACTATGAACCATACGTGCCTTTTTGCATTCGCGAATGTTTCTAACATTCGAGTATGGTAAATACCGTACTTTTATACTCATTATTTATTAGAAATTTATAAGATATAAGTTTTTTTTTTTTTAAGGTAAGAAAGTAAAGGTTAAACAGTGCGTAAAAAAAAAAAGCATAAGGGAGTTTTGATAACATACGCATTCGTTTAAATTCGTATGAAAATAGAATGTTTGCCAATGCATTCGAGTATATTACGTACTACCCCACATAACATAAGTTGTATACATTACATACATACACGCATGCATTACATACATACATACATACATTACATACATTACATACATTACATAAGTTGTATACATTACATACATACACACATGCATTACATACATACATACATACATACATACATACATACATTACATACATACATTACATTCATATATACATACATTACATACATACAACATACATACATACATACATTACATACATACATACAATACATACATACATACATTACATACATACATACATACATACATACATACATTACATACATACATACATACATACATTACATACATTACATACATACATACATACATACATACATACATTACATACATTACATACATACATTACATACATTGGGCCAAGGCCATCCATCCATCGGAGGTTTTTTTTTTTTTTTTTTTAAAGAAGATATCCTGTCATTAGTATAAACAAATTACAAGATTTTAAACCTGTATGTAATCGGCGGGGGAAACAACCATTTCGGTGGCTGAAAATGCCAATAAGGAGTAGTGTACCTGGATGTCACAAATGGAGTAGCTGTCCAGATAATAAGAAACTCATGCCGTTGAGCAATTTTAGCATCAGAATCTCCCACTATACCATCCCATTGACCCTTCAAAGCATGAACTATCTCTAACCAAATATTTGAAATCACTTCAGCAGGTGGTGTTTTCAGATTATGGAAAACGAGAGAACACCGAGCTTTCCAAATGTGATAGACAGTGGTACTACTCAATATCTCCCATATTGGCTGAACTTCCTTCCTTACTCCTGAAAACTGTAATGACATCAGTGATAATGTACAAACACTTCCATTTTTAGTGTAAAACCCATGGTCCATAGATTCGATGCCATAATGGAACACATCACGGGCAAGTGATGTCCAAACGACCATGCCCCAAGTGAGAACCAACGGGGGAAAATAATTAGCGAAAATTCTAAGGAGCCGTTGCCATATCTGTTGAGAATCAATGCATTCCCATAAACAATGTTTTTGAGTTTCCGTTTGTAAATGACATCGAGTACAACATGAAGACACTCCCATCCTATGCAACCATGTGCCAACCGGCAACGCCTTGTGTACAACTAACCACTGTACATGTAATATTTTGTGTTGCTGTTTTCTTGCCCATAAGATAGCCCAGAATTTTGCAAGGAATTGGGGAGTAATACCTTGTTGATTCCAATATTGAGATGCAGCTGGTACCACATCACGTGTATCTGAAAGTACATGTCTTCCCAACTGTACAGAATATTGGAAGAAATTGAACTTGTTACCCGTGTAAGGATCTGTCCAATGATAGTCAATTGGGTCCCAATCTAATCTGAATACCGGTCTTTTAGCTAACACCCACAGCTTCCAATGTGTCCTTATTTCCTCTATCATTGGATCAATATACCATTTACGATCGGCATATCCAATTATCCTTATCTTGTGCTCAATGGCATAGGGGTAATCTATCACCATTTCCCCGGACTGAGACAATTGATTTGTTTCATCCACCTCAAACAACCGGTATGTCTTATCATTTGAATAACCCTTAACAGCCAAGAGTACTTCCAATCTTGAAAAAACCCCAATCCATCTATGGTTAGTGTTATTGGGTGGTATGGGTTGTCTACTCATAGCTTCTTGAATTTGTTGGTACATTATATGTCCGCCATGCATATTACGTAAGATTTCTTTTTGTTCTTCCAACGATCGCGATAAAAATTCTTTCCAAGTCTGAACTGTTTTCGCGGGACCTTCTGTCATTTTTCCCCACGATAACCATTGTCTAGAACCCAACACAAAACCATCTGATGTTGTAAACAACGGGTTCCAAACTATCTTTTGTCTGAGATACTCAAGATAATGTTTGGGGTTCGGTTTATTGCGAAGCAAACCAGGTAGTACTTGTTTCCATGCTGCAAATAATGTCCTAATAAATTTGTCTTCCCATCTAGTGGCTGAAGGTACTCGGAAATTTTCCCTAAATATCCAATTCACATCCTTCGACCAGGGAGCACCTAAGCGAGGAAAGCAATCTGAGCAACGGTCAAGCAATAATACTTTCCATATCTCTTGCCCCGGCATAAATCCTCTAACGAGCAACTTACTTAACAATGCTCTTGATTGGTCCACTGGATCAATAATACCTAATCCTCCTTTAAAGCGAGGTAAGGTAATAACATCCCATTTCACTTTGGACCGAGCATTGCCTTCTGTTTTACCGGACCACAAGAAGTTACGAACCAATCTACGTATTTTCAGAATACATGACTTGGAGAATATCCAACATGACAAAACATACCATGTTGAAGCCAATAAAACCTGATTAGCCACTACAATACGACCAGCAAAAGATAGCTTGGCTGAACTCCATAACAACAACTTTTTCCGCAGTGACAATAGGAGGGGTGCCACTTGATTTTCCATTGAAAGATCAATCCCTATCGTACACCCTAAGTATCGAACTGGACAACCTGATGGTATCCATCGAAATTGCAGGTGTGGACTCCATAGAGGAGGCTCTACATCCCCCACCCAAAATGCAAAGGACTTGTTCCAATTAACCAGTGCACCCGAAGCCTTACAAAATGTGGATATGGCCAATTCTGTTTTCTGCAGATTTTCCAAATCACCTTTTAAATATAGGGCAGTGTCATCTGCAAATTCAGCGTCCCTTACTTCTATATGTGAGAATGGGATGCGTATTCCGCGTATACCAATATCACCAGCATTCAAAAAGGAAATCATTGCCTCAGCAAAAAACAGAAACAAGAAAGGAGCTAAAGGACAACCCTGTCGAACTGATCGAGAAATAGTAAACAAAGGTCCATAATTCCCAACCAGTAAGACTCTGCTTTGTGCCGAATTATATAATGAAGAAATACCTTTTATCCATTCTTTCGAGAAACCAAAACGAGCCAGTACACCTTGTAAAAATTCCCAGTCAACACGGTCATAAGCTTTCTCAAAATCAAGCATAACAATGGCCAACTCTTGATTAGATTTGGCTGCCAAGGCAGCAGATTCCCAAAATGTATACACATTATCCAATATGCTCCTTTCCTGAATAAATCTTGTTTGCGACGGATGTATAACTATAGGCATTATAGTACCAAGTCTTATACTAAGCGCTTTAGCTAGGATTTTATACACCGTATTCAGTAATGTAATTGGGCGCCATTTCTTGATGTCCAATGAAGGACCTTCTGATTTAGGGATAAGGTAAATTATTCCTTCTGTAAAATGTGAAGGCATAATGCCCTCTCGAAGAATTTGTTGGAATGCTGTACATAAATCTGATTTAAACAAGTCCCAATATTTAATGAAAAATGATGGGGTTAATCCATCCATACCTGGACAACTATTCTTAGGTAAAGCTTGGAGTGCTTCACTCAATTCCTCATGAGTAAGAACGTCTTGAAGACTGGCATTCATATCCTGTGTTATTCTTGAACTCATTTTATTCCATACACAAGACCGACTTATTAAATCCTCATCGGAGAATGAAATAACTGATAGTAGGTTGGAATAGTATCGAGTGGCTATTTCTCTCATCACTTTAGGGTCAGATGAGATGGTCCCATTCTCATCTTGTAGTTGTTTGATTGAAACCGCATTATGATTGGGTCTCATTGCATGAAAAAATTCAGCTGTACATTTATCACCCATTTGGGTCCAACTAGATGCCCTATTATGGTATTGAAATTCTGCACGCTTTTCTAATAGTACAGCAAGTTCTTGTTTTGCTGACCCAATTTTCTCAGCAATCCAAGTATAGTGTGGATAACGTTCTTGTAATCGTTGTAGAGAAACAAGAGAAGTACGAGACCGTTTCTCCTTTTCTTGGATCATAGAGAACCTCTCCTTAGATTTACCCCTAAAAAATTCTGAAATACATCGTAAGCCATTAGCTACCCGCACCGCCATTGATTCCTGTACAACATCCTTTTGTGACCATAATTGAGCCACTTGTAAGGAAAAGCTATTGTCTAACAGCAGATTTTCAGGAATCTTCATATTGGAGAATTCTTTAAGGTTTTGGGTTGATATTGAAAGAATCACTGGAGCATGATCAGAGAAGGTAGTCCCTGGCATTATATGTATTGTACCAGTTGCTGAAATAAATTTGCCAGATACATAGAATCTATCCAATCGAGCTAAGTTAGTACCATTTACACGTCTATCTGATCTTGAAAATAAAAGAGAGGTATTTGTATGAACCATCGAAGGAGCATGCCAAGCATCTAAAATTTGTAAGGAAAACACCAATTGTTCCCACATTGCTAATTCATGGCCATGTATCGTAGTTGAGCTACCTCCCATTCTATCAATGGGGTCCTCAAGCATATTGAAGTCACCAGCGATACACCAATGATCAAGGGGAGGCAGATTCTCTAATAATTCTTTCCAAAATTGTTGCCTAGCAGAAGCAGTATTAGGAGCATATATATTCAAGAGTCCCCATATAATCTCCCCCTCTTGCATAATAACATATTGAGCCCTTCCAGGAATGATCACTTGTTTTTGTATAATGGATGGAATCCACCTCTGAGAAATAGCCATACAAACCCCACCACGGACTTCCGTGTTGCCTATCGCGGGGGACCAAAACATGTCCCAATTTCCAGATAAAATAGAACCATACCGAGAAATTCTAAAAGTATTTAAATGATGTTCTTGTATTAAAAGAAAGTCGAGGGATCCACCCACTATGCATTTGTTAATTTCTTGACGGAGACGATACTTGTATCGTCTATATAAGGGGCCCCCTAACCCCTGAACATTCCATGACATCACTCGCATTTAAGGGAACTTAGGTTGCTGTGATGCCATTTTCATGTTTTTCGCTAACGGCTCAAGATTGGCCTCACTACCATCTTGTTCACCACTTTTCGATTGTAAAGGTATCGTATCGCGTACCATTCTATAATGATGATGAGCTTTAGCCAATATTTGACCTTCCGATAGTCCATCTTCATGGATATAGGTATATCCACAATTTGGAAGGATCTCAGCATCTAAGGATACCACCACTTGCCTTCGCCCCATCACATCAGACATTGGCAAGAGTTGTATAGTTGCTGCCTCTAGTCCCCTTAATAATACTTCCCCAAAATTGTCACAATTAACATATTTTGCGAAGTGTAGTGTTTGTTGTCTAATAACCAATCTAACATCCGCTGCCACCCATGTTTGTTTATCATATCCACAAAAAGGGAAAGAAAATCCTACAAAAGATTGCATAGTCTTGAAAAGAACATGAACACGTATTGATGCACTGCCATTATCAACTATGTCTCCCAAAAATTTCAAAAACTCAAACCCATATGTGGCATTCCATCGATTGATTGCAAAATCACTAGTACTTTCTACTTGAGAATTTATCGGGATTGTGCGAATGAAGTTCGCATTTAACCCTCTCAAGCTAGACGAACGTTTTGTAGATCTGTGAAGGTTTCGCGATACATTACTCAAGTTCAAATGTTGTTTACTTGATTCCATTGTTTTGCTCTGAGTGGCCATAACAAGATTATTAACTGATTCAGTCCCTTCTCTATTAGGAGTAGATTGTTCAGAAACATTACTAATTTGGCATATCTGAACATCATTTTGAGACAAAGAGTTATCTAGTTCCTGTATGGCATCATAACGGCCTATACTTACGTGAGCACCCTTAGATTCAATGCATTTATTGGGTATTGAGTGCCGTTTTTCAATTGGTTTCCATATCTCATCCTCGAATGTTTGGATATTTTTCCCTTTTTCATCCTTGGATGGCTGAACATTTTTCCCCTTTCCACTTCCTCCACCTAAATGAGATTGTTGCTTCTTATCCAGATTAACATGGTTAACGTCTGTATACACGTTATTTGTACCATTCTGGGGTCTAACCCCGTTCTTCTTTTTTGGGCAATCTTTCAAAACATGGCCTTGCTGTTTACAATAAAAGCATTGTCCAGGCATACCTATATACTCCAATTTTTGCATGAATGTCGAGTTCCCGGTAAGCGATGGTAAAAGTACCTGAGTAGGTAAATTTTCTATTGAGGAAACTAGTATTCGAATTGATGGGTATCCCGTTAATTTCATTCCTATTGTCTCCTCTCGAGGAGGAAGAATCGTGCCGATTCTTGCTGCAATTGATGGGAGTACAGCCATGTATTCCTTAGGGGTTCTCGGGAAAACCACGGAAATCGGGGTCAAACGATGCCCCGAATTCAACATTTCGACGGGATCAAAGCCCGGTTTCCACGGCATAAAACAAGCTATTGCATTTCGAATGTTAATCGTATTTGCATTCAACATTACCACAACGGATTCAGCGGTATCCAATTCTAAATGATAGAAAGCATGTCCAAGAAATTGCACATCGACGATTTTTCTGATCCTATGTTGGAAAGCCGCTTGTAGGAGATCTCTCAAATCTCCTCTATTTGGCCTTAAACCTATAATCCTACACACTATTGAGTAGGAATGTAGACGACTTACCTCTCTTTTCAATATCTCTTCTTCTTCCGGTGTGAAGACGACAGTGAAGGCCGACCGTGAAGGAGTTGTCGGGGGCGCTGCGTGAGAGTTCCCCTGGTGTACCGTGTCAGCCATCTCTTCCTCTTCGTCTACTGTGATCTGCGCAACATTCTCTTCATCCTTCGTTTCCTGTGTTGTGTTGAGTTTGTGTTTGTGTTGTACTCAACTGTTTACTCATCATTTTTCCATCCATCGGAGTTTGCATCAATCCTTGTGTTTTTCTCTTTAATCTATATGTACTTATCATTTTTTGTGTAGCGCCACCGCAATGTATCCATACATGCATATATGTGTCGCCAACTGCAACCACTGAAATGAACGATCGTCAAAAAAATTATGCGCCTTTTTGCCATCGATCCCCCCTCCTAATCTATAAGTACAAAAAAACGCATCCCGACAATCGGATCATATGATCCGAATCTTAGTCAACGTTGCACCCGAGTAAAAATGTCGCAAGCTTGAAAACAACAGGAATAAAACGAAAATGCACCCGATAATACGATGCGCAGAACCTTTGTAACTTCTCATTACATGCACCACGTTGCATTAGTGTGTACAGCCTCTATCAATCTCTCCGTTACAATTAGTAATAAATCAATAAATAGTTACAGTTGGTCTCACTTGTCATGGAACATTAAAAGGTTATATTGCCAGAATCTATGCCATCTCGACCTCGATAGATTCTTCGAATCCACAAGAGTTTGTTGGTACACTGTAGCAGATGGATGAGTTACGAGGTCAAGAGCATCGCTCACATTGGTAGATTCGTGAATCCAAGTGAATGGGTATTCAACATACCACTTCGAATTCATGCTCCTTGCCCCTAAAAGTATTCACATGACCCATTCTACTAAATTTGGGAGTTGATGTAGCCCCTTGGATGCTTAAAAGTTGGGGAAACATGCATGAGCTCATACCCATCAAGCACTTTATCCTGATGTGGCACATAAGTATAGGGCACAACATATGTTTCACAAGTTCAAATTTGGTGGCACAATAGAAACTCATGTGGATTTAGCATACATTGATCAAATGTTAGTTCAATGATTCATGTACCACATAAGTATAGGGCACACCATATGTTTCACAAGTTCAATTTTGGTGGCACAATAGAAACTCATGTGGATTTAGCATACATTGATCAAATGTTAGTTCAATGATTCATGTACGTAAAGTCAAAAGCTTGAACTAACATTAATCAAATGGTACTTCAAGCTTTCGAATAAATAGGTCACAACATCATATGCTTTTGATTTTTACTTGGGTTGTCGTGCACTTTCCTTCTTCATTTCGTATGCTTTGTCCATAGCACCAAATTTCCAAACGATCATCTTCCATGCATTTTTGCATCCTTTTTTTTTCCTAAAAAAAAACTCCTTCCATTAGTTATAAAATTTTACAAATGAGATGATTATGGACAAATCCCTGAAGGGATGCGATAGTTCCATCTTATGTGGATGCCCACTAACTCAAGAAAGGGAGAAGACGACCATTGTTGGATGAAGGCTATTCGTTGTCTTTCAACTCCATCGGAACTGCCCTTAAGGCCATCATTTTTGCATCCTTGAAACAAGCATTGATTCACATCGAAACATTTTATACAACTTTTATAGTCCACTTGATATTGTTGTCCGAAGCATCAAAAGCATGCTTACATTGTTGCTTGTCTCCAATGGTGTGTGCCATATTATCATGGTTTTTTTATCTTGACATTTAATTGAACCAATCCTTAGTTGTATTACACATGTCCGATTAACTAATTTATCTTTCAAGTTTCTACGTTCACAAGATTCTAAATCATATTTATACTAGAAGTCTTAAGAGCCCAAAGCATACGTATTAATGAAAGTTGCTTTGTAGTTGTTCTCCACTATATTTAGTTATGTTCAAGTAGCACATGTGCATCACTTTCAATTATTGAAACATTGATATGTTAATCCATTTTGGAATAACATTGTTGCATGGGAGTATCCTCTATTCATAATCTCGGTTCTTTGAATCAGTTGTTTTTTGTTGCAAAGTACATTGCTAAATGTTGAGAGCAGTTCAACACATAGATAGATAGGAGAACAGTACCTATAAAATGGAAAGACCGCCTAAATGTCACACTATTTTCTTACAATGAATACCAAAATTGAGGCTTGTCATCCTCTTAGGCATGATAGAAGAATAATGGATTATATTGTTTGTTGTCTATTATGAAATGTCAAGTACACAACCAGGAACGATGTTGACGATAATATTCCCATATTATAATTCATATTTTTGACAACTTTTGAGTGTTGCATGTGTTCACATAAACCCAACACAACTTGTAGTGCCTTTGATAGTATCAACCTTCGACAGATGCCAATATTGTGACAATGGCTCTAATAGTATATAAGATGGCCCAAAGCTATTTTTACTAAAAGACCTCTCACTCTCTCTTCATTCAAGTTCCTCCGGAGGCTACGCCTCCCCCCTAAAAAAAAAGAGCATGGCAAATTGCACTTATTATTTTGAGAAGCTTGATTTCGAAAGTTACCATAAGCCTACGTTATGCATGACATACAATGTATTATTTTATTTGAACATCAAATATGGGTACCTAAAAGAGAGAGAAATCCCAAATGGATCCCTTGATATTGTTTTCCCTATACCATTTTGACTAATCATATAGATGCAACATCTTTACAATGTTACATCCCTTCACAATGTGAGAGAAAAGTGAGTTTAAGATTCACATGACTTGCCTAAGTTGTAACATAGGAGTCTACTAATGGATAATTTTTTTATCGTTTTGTGAGGTCAAATTTGACCTATGGGACCACAAGTGTAATATTTTCACTAGTATACATTATCATTGCAATTGAGAATTTACATTGTGCTTGTGAGAGAAATATTGGTAGGGGTTGGACCACATTGACAATGCATTACGAACATGCCATCCATAGCCATAAGAACTAGCAACATAATTAGTGACTTCTCAGTTGTTTGTTTGTTTCAGTGGTTTCCTCTTCACTAGCTCTCTCCTATTTGGGAGTTCATATGTTGATTTCTTCCTTGTGAGGATGGATGTTCTTAACATAGTGAATCAACACGTAAGAGTCCATTCTTCTTCAAATGATATCATCAAACACAACACAAAAGAAGTGGATGGGCTATAACGATTACACCCTTATGATCCAATGCGGTGTAAATAATTAAGAAACCATAGGTATAAGATTCACAAAATAAATAGATTATTTGTGTGTTAGAGGTAACGAAAGAGATATTTGTATATTGGCACTAAGATATATGTACAATGAATCAACAACTCACTTGAAGGGAGAGTGTTGATATTAGATTGCATACTCGCTAGATGACAACTACCCTCTCATTGTCATTAGGATTTAGTTTGGTTATAGAATACAATTGACATTAATTTTATGACAAGGGAGTTACATACCATGTTCCCCAAGTTATGGTATATTAACATCGAAAAAAAGCCTTATTTGTTAAGGAAATAGTTGAAGCCTCACAAAGCAATTGTCGTGCTTCATATTTGAAATTATTTCTTCATATATTGTTTTCATCTATAACTCAAAACTTTGTTGTCATGTGCGTTTGCAATCTTTTATTTATGTTAGGCCATTCTAGGAAGTTGATCAACCTCTAAAAAGGTGATTCATAGGGAGAGAAAGATGATGTATGAAACAATTAGACAATACTTTGAAATAGATGTGTCAACAATTTGAAGACAAGTAGGTTAGTTGGATAAACAAATGTGGCACGTAGAAGTTGGAAAACCAAGAGTTGATAACCAAAACAACTCAACATTGATAGAAATAAGATTTTGAGCCCATACTTACCATTAGGGATGTATTCATACAATTGAGATATAGTAAGTTTCGACAATAATGAAATTGAGATTAATGATATCCATGGAATCATACTTGACCATTCACTAGCCCATCGAAGGGAGATCCATCTAGGCCTAATAGGGACATTCCAACCAAATAGGCGTGTTTTGACGATTTTCACATGTAGTGTACTCCAAGTTATGGATGTTCCTTGTAAAGCATGAATAACATTAGCAATGGCTATATCACAATCCAAGAAGGTCAAGACAACATGGACTCAAAAAACAAGTGGGAAATGTTGTTGCACATAGAATCACAAGCGAGGGCTAGTAACGTACTTCAGGAACACTTTCGGACAACTATGTGTGACTGTTTTTCACGGGGCAAAATCAATGGAAACTATCGTATAGGGTAGATTTGTGTGGAAGTGAGGAATCAGAAAATAGAATCACTAAGAAGAGTGAAGAAGTGGATCACATGAAGAAGAAGAAAGCGTATAGTTGGAAGAGCTCTCTATTCACTCTGATGAACAACACAGTCGAGGAAATCCTCGCGTGTTCGCGAAATGAAGCGGGACCACCGGGGTCCTGGACCGGAAGGATTTGATGGTTGTACTAGATTTATCGAGAAAGTATTTAAAATAAATATAGAGAGATTGAGATTCCAGTTGTGAGACAAATTGAGAGAGAGAGATTAACCCCTTGACTTCAATTTTGAGAGACAAGATACATCACCAATAAGATAACTATATTTTATTATTGTTTTCTTGATTCAATACATAGCTTCTCCCTTATGATTCTTTTTCCTCCACTCTTTTATAGATGCCCCCAATGCATGTCAGGGTACAAGACATGCATGTGATGCATGTTTGCCACTTGACGCTCATGCATTACATGTGACGCATGATATTCATGTCACTCATGTACGAGAATTTACATGTGAAGAATATAATGGAAAATACAACTTTTAAAGAAATGACTTGGCGTAGTGGTAAGTCAATTGTGTTATGTAAGATTGTCCCTCCTTGTGGGGGAGTCGACCGGAAAGCCGAAACGAGAGTCAATTGGCCGAAATCGACCAAAAAAGCCAAAATGGGATTCGATCGAATGGAATTTAGCCTAATAGAAGTTTGAACAAATACACACATACATATATATACATAGTCATATATATGTATATGTAAGATGAGTTAGTATATATATATAGAGAGCCATATTAGCTGCATATATATGTGGGATAACTCACTGAGAAAAAATAGTAAGAGACGTGTGAAAGTGAACCCTTCTCAGTTTTCTCCTTTCCACGTTGTCGAGGTAGTTGTGGTTCATGTGGTGAAGTCGTAGGGACTATGGTTAAAAGGAGTTGGCTATATATTTTATATGGCTTGTGCAACAATGTTAGAAAGATTAAGGATAGGAAGTAACAATCGGCAACGGTTCGGTTCGGTTTGAGAGGGTCCAAACCGAACCGTTTAAATTTTTTGAAACCTGAACCAAACTGCGAAACCGTTAAACCGAACCGTTAAACATTTTCCAAACCGTTAAAACATTAAACCGTAAAAACCACAGTTTTGTGGTTTGGTTTCGGTTTTCAACATAGGCCAAAATTTTAATATTTCATTTTAATTTTTTTTAAAGATGTTCCTAAAATGTGAAAATAAGGTCTAAAAATGAAAAGATTGTTTAAAAACAATTTTTAGAATTTTTTTTAAAATTTTACTTTTAAAAAAAAATAAAATAAAAAATAAAGAATAAAAAACCTTCTTGAATGCCAGAATCGTCTTTTCTTTTCCCTTCCCTCCGAAGTTCCAACTTTCCGGTGTCTTTGATGGTCCGGCCGCATCATCCGTGCGCCGTCGTTTTTCATCCACATACACTTCATGCAATTGACATAACGCATGTACACTATTCTTATCTACGGGGCACTCCCATCTCGTAGCTTCCCGGATACATTCCACGACGCTTCGGATTTCATCATGGTTGGCTTTCTTCGAAATTTCTAACACTTCCGACCAAAAAGACGCCTTTGCTACAAATGACTCCCCCACAAGTATTCCCGCGGTTGTCGCATAATTGTCTTTCATTGCGATCTCCTCCTCTAGGACCTTCTTCATGCCGCCTTTCCAGAAGTTCAGTCGAAGTGGCTTCCGAGAATCCATCGAATGAATCCAATTTCCCTCGTAGTAGATAAAATCCCGTCGTAACGCCTCCTTGTGCTCGTCGCAATCTCTCCGATCATGTTCGGTGCTATCGCACCATATGCATCGACGGTCCATGTACTTGGAACTTGTGGGACGGTCTTCCGTCTTCTTCACCATCGCGATTTTCAGATTCTCCATCTCCTTCAACAATTGCTCCACCGTGGTTGCGTCGATTCCCTTCTCGGTCATAGTCTCCCGAGCTTGCGGTTGATGGTCTTCCAATCCGGATCTCGATTTCAGAATCGGTTCCAAAACCCTCTTTTCTTCGTTAGCAAGCCATTGCCCCCTCTTTGTATATCGTGCAACGATATCTCGCACGTTATCCCATGTATCAGTGAGGCCACTCTCGGTGGTTGTGTCCTCCAGAAGCAGTCCAAGATCTTTCTGGTCCTAGACGTCTACAACTCATAGGAACATGATCACTTTGTCCGGTGCAAGGATAGCTTGATCTTTCGCGGACAACCTCCCGAACCGACTTTCGAATGCCAAAAACACATCGAGGACCTTCATCCCCTTATCCGGCGTTTCCACCCAATCTTCGAATCCTCTCCTCGTTGCCTTGGAGGAGTCCTCGATGGCGAACGTGGTCTTTAGCGCCTCTTCAAATGCCTCCCACGTCGGATTTTGTTGCCGTATCCCGTGGATACTCCCTTGAAGCCCGTCGGTCGCCACCTAGTTGGATGCCACTTGCAGTCCTTCCGAGATCGCGCACCGTAGCATTTCCACCTTGTAGTCCTGCAAATATCGCGACACATCTTTCCCATTGAATTGCCCGTTCCGTTGCACGAGCCGCTCAAATGTCGTTGCAATCTCCGACATCGAGCGTTGTTCTTGTAGCATCCGCTCGAACATCACCATCATATTGTTAGTCTTCATCTCCTTGCCACCCGTTTTCATGTTGGGTTCACCAAATGTGTCGTGCCTTTCGACGCCGGATCGTTTGCGTGAGTCGGGTGGGAACCGCTGGGGTTTTGGACTAGGAGGAAGAAGAATATGAGATAATGTTAGTTAGGAAGAGATTGTATGAAGAAGATATGAAACTCGTGAATCCCACGAGTATAATGTATTAATGGGTAATTAGATTGTACGAGAGAATTAGATGATAAAATCGTGAATCCCACGAATATTTTGTATTAATCAATCCTTCTAAAAAAAATCAACAACCATATACATCTTTCTCTCTTCCTTATATAGTGTTGGAAGAGTTTGAATTTATCACATGCAAGCATCATGCTTTTCCTAACTTTAGTTTTCATGCACACAACATGTGCATGATTAGCTTTCTATCCCATCTTTTCTTTTAACTCGAGTGTGTATGCATGAATAACTTTTTGTACCATGCATATCTAGAATATTTACATGGGATAAAGTTTAGTATAACTTTAAAATTCATAGTATGCTAGTATAGTGGTAAGGTTGGGGTTTGTCTACGTGGAGGTACAGGGTTTGAATCCTGCCCTATGCACGTAATAAATATTTTTTAATATTTTATTTTTATTTATTATACGTACTCTAAATCGGATATAGTGTTTTACATATTTTACGTAGTGTGTGATTCACACTACGACAACGCTACAAGCCTTCGTCACTGGCTTGAGGGGGAGGAACCGAGATTGCCACTACGAAGAAAGCCGAAGGCCGGACGGAAGCACACGAAGCCGACGAAAGCCAAAGCGGATGTCGAACGCCTCACACTTGAGCTTGAGGGGGCGTTGTCGCGTTGTTACGTGCATGCGTGTAGAAGTGGTGGGACCACGAGGTTCTTGAACCGAGGAGAGAGAGAGAGAGAGAGAGAGAGAGAGAGATTCATAGATACGCGGAGCGAGAAGGAGAGATACAGAATGTGACACTTGATTTCAATAACAAGAGATTATAGTAACAAGAGATTACAATAACAAGGGATTACAATAACAAGGGAATACAACTTTGACGGTTACAACCGACAAGGCGACGATGGACCCGACCCGAAGATCCTACTCACACACTCAGACAACAATCGCTCGACTCCCAGAAACAAAACAAAGGGGGAGAGACTCTGCTGGAAGCACACGGGCTATCCACGAAGCAGAGGCAGCGAGCTCCCGACCCACAGAGACCGACGGTCGGAGGAGAAGAGAGAGCTCGGCCCTCAAATCTGCAGCAACACTTCGTCCTCCCTAGCGCGCGATCCTCGTTCCTTCCTTCTCTCCCTCCTTAAATAGTTCCCCCCTAAAGGGGTGCCCCTTTTCCTCAGCCAAACTGCTTTATTCCCTGTCCCTGTCGACAGAGATACGCACAAAATCCCCTAATAAATGTGCACTACCTAGTATTTACACCAGTCACCCTAATTACAAATTATGTACAATATATCAATCCTCGCATCCACCCGTGTAAGAGCCGGTTCATGCGCCCTTTTCTTCGATTCCGCCTATGGCCGGTTTTCTTCACGACAACGTATTGAGAGATAAATCTCAACTTAGTTTATTTAGTTAGTCAACCATGTAACTTTGTAGTTACCTAGATAGAATCTAGCTAGAAGTGTTGACTATAACGCCTTAAATAGGACCTTGTACTTAAGTGGGATATTCTAGATCCTCCACTCCTAAGTACATTTAATATAGGACTTACACCTTAGTACCTATATTCCACTCACACATGTGCACCTTTGCACATGAGATGTACATATACCTCATTGTGGGTATTTTTGTATTTGACGATGATGATAATGCTAATTTAATATACTTACTCATCCCCCATCTTGTGTTGTTCATAAGTGTATCTCTCTCTCTCTCTCTCTCTCTTCCTCTCACACACATACACACACATATCACTTAATCTTTCGCGCTTATAAATTAATCACATAATTAGGTACTAATTAATCCTTGCTTAATTACTTACCTAATTCTTAACAAAATGCATACCCCCAGAAACATTCGTACTTCTAACACGGATGCACATTCCTCTTGCATGTTTTGAATTTCATTGACCTTGGTGGGGGATGGCTTTCTCCCATACAGGCCACACATATGACCAACTATTAATATCTCTTTTGCCCCAAATATTGATTTTGCCCCTGATAAGGTCAAATGCAGTTCTTCCATCCTTGATAGTATCTTCTTACAATCCTTGATATGGTCGGCAACGAATTGTCGGCAACCACTTTCGTCCAATTCCTCATTCTTCTCTTCCTCCTTGCATCCCTTAATCGGAACATCATCTAAAAAAGACATTGTAATATGAGGAATAAAATCAGGAAGTACCTTGTTCATTCCATTCATCATATGCGCCACTGAGTTGGTTGCTCCTTGCGGCAAGATACACATCCATACTAACCCTATAGGTGTCTTGATAGAAGTAATATCTCAACTTTTGATAGCAAGTTGAAATTGATCATACCCGGAATAAAGGTCTCTCATTGAATATATAGCTCTTCCTGCAAACATCTCATCAAACTCAGCCACAATTGGCCCTACTCTCGAGTTTCAGATTGTTACCTTATTCATGGGTTGCATATCTTGGATAAATCGGAGTCGTCCATCTTTCTTTAACACAATGAACCATCGACTCAAGTAAGGAGCGTTTGATGGTTCCAAGATACCCATCCTTATCTTTTCTTTTAGAAGTTCTAATAGTTGAGGTATTCTAGCCCCAGGCAAGGGTATTGGCTTGAAATTCCATGGAATATGAGGGATAGTGAATATAACCATGGGCTCCACAATTTCTGGATCCACACACCCTATTTCCTCAGGTTGGAATGCGAACGCCTTTCCATGCCTTTTTAATATCTCCCTGAATTGGTTTTCTTCAGCTGGTAATAGGAAGTCACCCCCGCCTATTTTCATCCCTTATATTGTTTCCGGAGTAAACACATGTCCCACCTTTCGTGGGTCTCTGATCATTGGCTCTGTGGCTGCTTCTTTGATTGCCCTTTCACTATCCCCTACAAGTGGAGCAACAATAGGAAGAACCTTCTTCTCCACTGTTTTGTACTTTGTTTGGACATGTGCCTCATGATCATTTCGAGCAACTTCTTCAATGACCTCGTACATCTTGATCGAATGGATAGGAACTTGGATTTCGTTGTCGTCCTCCATTGCTTCCAGATGAGTTATTGTATCTTCAAGACTTAATTCTTCAAACATATCTTGAATTTCTTCATCATCATCATCTATTAATCCGGAAAGTACTCAGAAGCATTTTGTATTTTATTATTATCTACTTTTAGCATAAAAGTAGCACCACTAGATGAGATTGTACAAGGAATATCTTTATTTACATTATTATTTATGGGGTTTTCTTTCATGTCTGGGCTATCACAACCCCTACTTGTAAAAGCCCTATCTAAAAATCCTGGGAAAATTCTTCATCCACCTCCCGAACTGGATGTTCCCACAAGCATTCTTTATTTCTTTTGTGGTTGGACCTCATAGTTAAGAATTGGACTGTCTTTCTTCCATCTTAACTCTTGATTCTCGCGAAAACTGAACCATCATCGATCACCTTTGTTTCCATCCTAATTGCGGTGATGTAAGGTTGACTGAGGATGACGGAGTAGGTTGATCGATCCTGCACAAAGAAATTTTGATTCACCGATACATCACCAATTGTTACCTTGACATTGGGGCATGCTCTAAATAGATCCTCTGTAGTCTCTGTGGCAGCTCTTATCTTCCACCCATGATTCTTGTCGATCGGCCACCGTCCTTGAGTGTAAAATTCCGACGACATCATGTTAATCTCAGATCCATGATCGATCAAAGCAATACATGGAATTTGTTGCTCCCCAATTTTTGGAGGGGCCTCCGTTGTTGCTCGAGCCCAATGGTCCTTTGTATAGTGACTCCTATCCTCTTCATGAACCCCAATATCATTTCTGTTTTTTACATTGCAGTGTTAATGTTGCCACCATACAAATCTCGGAGTGTTGCCGCACACCCTCTCGTAAATTCCTCTGTCATGTGTCTTTCTTCTAATAATATCTATGATAACTTCTTGAAATTTTTTCTTTGCCATACCCAACATTTCTCTTAAAGTAAATTCTACCTTACTATTTAATATTTTTGTTTCTAGTACCTTTTTTATATCCGTCGTTGTTTCTATGTCTGAAGCAAGCTTGAAAGATGGGCATGTCTTCCCTTTTACTCTATCAGCTTCCTTCGTCTCAAGAGCACCCTTTTCCATCTCTCTTCTCTTTTGTTCTCGTATCACATGTTTCTTTGCTGAATCAGCCTCCTCAACTCTCTTTCGCTTCTCTTCTACCAGTACCTCTTGTGCATTCACTTGGGTGTATGTTGATACTGCGTCTACTGGATCATCCCATCCAATGAAGTTCCGTATTTCATCTCCCACTCTTTTTAATTCATTCACTCGAACCTTCCCTTTTCTTGCATACTCCATCAAATCTTGCCAAAATCCAAATCCACCATATGATTCTTCTATGCGCAACCCTAAGGTTGCCACAGATTGTATTGCTTGAGTTGTTTCTCTCTCGGCATCTTCCATTAGTTTTTTCATTCCACCTCGCCGAAAGTTGAGTTGAAGTGGTTGTCAAGTCTCTGTGGAGTGAATCTTACCATCCTAATAGTAGATTTTATTAAGATTAAGCACATCCATATGTTCTTGACAATCTTTCCTCTGGTGGTCAACACTATCGCACCACATACACCTGCAAACCATTCCACCTCCTTGCCTTGATGAAGTTGAGCTTTGTCCCGATTCCAACTTCGTCACTTTGATCGACAAGTCTTTCATTCCTTTCACCATTTCATGTAGGAGAGATTGTTCTTCTCTCTCTGATAGGTCCATAAACCATAACTTTCTTTTACAGAAATGGGCGCAAGCCCTTTTCACCTCCTCCTAGTCTTTGGTAAGTCCACTCGGACTATTCTGATATTCCAGAAGCACTCCCAAGTCCTTCCTATCTTTAATCTAAGTGGCTTGTAGTAATAATATTATTTTATCTAACAATATTATATTTCTATCCCTAACATTTAATTGCTCAAATATTTCTAAATTTTTTTTTAACACTTCCAAAACACTTAAATGTTTATTAGACTCTACCCAATCCATGAAAGCTCGCCTTGTCATCCTTGACATGTCGTTCAGGTTGTATTCATTCAATAATGCCCTTTCGTAAGTTGCCCATGTCTGATGCTTCCTCTGTAGCTCTTGGATCCTCTCTTGTAGCCCAATCGCGTTGTCGTAGTGTATTTCGTACACTACGTGAAAAACTTATAAAGTACCGATTTAATAAATATGAAGAAATAGAAGAAAATCTCAAAATAAATAATACATGCATAGGGCAAGATTCAAACCTTGCACCTCCATGTTAATAATGTAATGTCTTACCATTGCACTGGCATTTCATTAGTGTTTAAAAGTAGATGTTTCACATAGAAAGATCAGTTTACCTAGGATAAACTTTAGTTAAAAGAAAAACGCATGCTAAAAGAAAAAAGCTACGCATGCGCATCTAGCGTGCATGAACGTTATAGTTAATAAAAAACGCACAAGTTACAAAAAGCATGATCACTTTAGATAAAGCATATAATCTATCTATAGGAAAAGCATGGAGTCTATAGTTAGAGAAGAAAAAGCATGGATTCCTAAGACTCTCTCATCTCTATATAAGGATGAGGAGCACAATGTAAGTGTGGGAAATATTTGGGAAATTGGATATATTTCCTAAAAAACCAATAATAAAATAGAATCGTGGGATTCACGAAGTTTTATATAATCTATTTCTTTCAATCTAAATACATATTCTTATCTAAATATTGATTAATTGAATACAATACACTCGTGGGATTCACGAGATTTTTATCTCTCTTTCTAATAATCTATCCATAACTATAAACTTGTCTCAAATGCTTCCTCTTCCTAGTCCAAAACCCCGGTGGTTCCCACCCGACTCACGCAATGATCCGAAGCCGAAAGGCACGACAGCGCGACTCGACTAATGCTATTAATTTTTGTAGCTTCGTTGACACCACGTTTAAGAATTTCTTCATTGTAAATCTAAATTAGAAATCGTGTTAAATTTATACCTTCGAAAATTCCTACTCGTGCAAGAATATTGTCGACGGCTTTGTCGATGCTTGCCATCATCCCTTGATCTCGCATCACTCCTTCCATCATCGTACACATAAGCCTCATTTGCTCCTCCATTTTTCCTTGTCGCCGCCTTCACGTCGGGTTCACCAAATATGTCGAGGTAGTTGTGGCTCGTGCGGCGAAGTCGCAGGGACTAAGGTTTAAAGGAGTTGGCTGTATATTTTATATGGCTTGTGCAACAATGTTAGAATGATTAAGGATAGGAAGAACAAGAGTTAGAAGTAATGTGCGACAGATGAGCATAGATAAGAGATAAGAGACAATGTATGATTGGAGAAGTGAAAATGCATTATAAGAACAAGCTTTAGATTAACAATACAATATTTTACAATATCGATCACAAGATGCGACCTTTCGTTCGATGAACTCTAGATTTGAACCCTTCACTCTAACTTCGAGACACGAGCCTCTTCCCAAATGAGCTAACTTGTTTGTTTAATCATATTATTTCTCTCACTTGCTTTTGATTCTTCTCTTGTTTTCCTTGCCCCTCTTTATATAAGTATTGTCATGCATATGGTAATGTGTGGGAGGATGGCATGCATGCAATGCATGTCTTTCATGTGATGGATGATCACCATTTGGCGTACATGCATTACATTGATGCATGATAGCCATCATGCTCATTTGAGCTCTCATGTATGAAAATAGATATAGGATAAGTATAGTGATGGAAATATATCTTTTGAAATAAATAACCTAACTTAGTGGTGAATACCTTGTGCTTGGTATACAAGGTTGAGGGTTCAATTTTCTCAATTTTACTCAATACAATATTCTTTTCAATACTTGTAAAAATAGCCTAGCTTAGAGGTATGTATATTTATGCTTGGTGTATAAGGGTATGGGTTCAAGTCTCTCAAATAATACTAAATACAATATTTAAGTTCATTTTTATATCGTGAAGCACATTCTTCATGACAACGTGATTTTAACACCATTGCCGAAAATCTTCACGACATCCACCCCCACCAAATGACACATCCTCCGGTACGTGCCAAAAAGAGAGTGAGATTTCGGCTACGATGATTTAATCCGATTGCTACACGTCCTCGTTGACCTCACTCACGTATGCGGGTTCCGCCCTACCATCTTCATTGTTGAGGCCATCGAGGTCAGGACCCTCATTTTGTCTTTTCTTGAAGATCTTTACTCTTTTCCCCACAATGGGTATGGCCAATGTTGATCTATCTAGCTCCGCAATGTGGTAGGTGGCATTGTCATTGGCACTGGACACCACATACGGTCCGAACCACCTTCTTGCAAACTTTCTTGTTGTTTTGTGTTGATTGTCAAGGTTGTTGTAGTAGACCAATATCCAATCTCCTTCTTCGATTATCTTAGGACATAGTCGATGTGTCTTGTCGAACCGAATCTTGTTCTTCACTCGAGCTGCCTCCATTATCTTTCACACATTTTCTAGATCTTCAAGCCTTCTTTCGAGCTACCTTATTCGTGTCGCTAGTAATTCTTCTCGGGTCATCTCGCTCTCCCATGGTATCGCTACCCAAGAGGCGATCGTCTTTTCGATAGGCATTACCGACTTCTGCCCATACATAAGCTCTGCTGGCATATACCCTGTCACAGAACTGTGTGTAGTTCTATCGGCCCACAAGGCATAGGGCAATAGTCGTGGCCAGTTCCCGACTCGACCGTCTCATGCTCGTACGATGGCTTTGATTATTGGTCCATGACCTCGCTTGATCTTCCCATTTGCTTCCGGATTGTAGGTAGTCGTGAGGGAGAGCTTCACGCCTAATCGTTCAGAGAGCTCCATTGCTTCGCATGCATCCAACTCCCCTCGGTCAACCATTATCTTTCCTACACATCCATATCGGTAGACGACCTCTTCCAGTAGAAATTTGCAAACGGCTGACATTGTCTTATTTGCCAAGGCGTGACCTTCTACCTAATTTGTCAAGTCTTCTCTTGCCAGTACCAAGTACTAGGGATCGGCAATGGTTCGGTTTAGGCTTAGCCGGTTTGGCCTTACCCAAGCCAAACCGGCTAAGCCTAAACTGTTTAGGTATTTTCAAACTTGAACCAAACCAAACCAAACCGATCCCTAAACCGGTTTAAGCTAAACCAGTTTGGGCTAAACCAATTTATGAACCAGCTTGGTAAACGGTTGTAAACTGGTTTGTGAACTTCATAACACAATTCTATTACAATTTATCATTGAACTTCATAACACAATTCCATTACAATTTATCATTGAACTTCATAACACAATTCCATTACAATTTATCATTGAACAATCCCCCTCCAATATGCTCCAAATGTAGAATCGTTACAAGGCTTAGAGAAAAACAACAAGAAAACATAAAATGAGAAATGCAAGGCAAATTTAACTAATAAATACTTCATTTGTCCCACTCCCATTGGCATCGAGACCAGATACACTGTCCATTTGAAGTGTATGGTGAGTGGGTATGTCGGTCGTAACTCATCATGGTGACATATGTTCGAATGTACTTGGTAGTTTTCGCATGTGGATATGAAATGAAGTACATCTTTGTACATGCTCGACCACCTGTACTTCTCCTTCAACTTTTCAAACATCGCCCATGTTCTCCTATAACCTGACCAAGGACTCTCATGGAATTCAGACATCAGCATCGCTTGGTCCCCTCTCTTCACCACTACTCGATGTGGCATTCTTGTCCTTCTCTTTAGGTGGCACCAGAGGAATCCTCCCTTCAAAAAGTATTGGTAGGCTTTCTTCCGTATTCGTAGAGCCTCCTCCATCGTCCATGAAGCATCTGCCGTCATTATTTTTAAGAATCTATCGATCAGTAACCATTCTCCTTTGTACTCATTCTCATTGATGGCGTGCCCTTGTCTTCTGCCAATAGTCGGGCCATCTTGAAGAAGTCGAGGGTGACGTCTTCATCTTCCGAAACCATGTCACTTTTATTCTTAAATCTGGCCCTAGACACCATGTCAGGCATGGGGTTCTTCTTTCCTGCAATGTGACGGATCTCTGGGTTTAAAGACTTGATATAGGCGATCCACCTTAGCATAGCCAGATCTGGTGTCGCACACCCTGAGATCATCTTGAGGATTGGGAGATAATCCGTCTCAATTATGACTTCCGACCCGATCAGGTAGTCTTTGTCTATCTTCACCACAGACACAATACCCCAAAGTTCTCGCTGGACTTGTGCGTATCCTTGCTATCGTTCGCTGAGAACTTTTGCTCCGAACCGGATGGCATACCGTGCACTATCTTCTCCTTCTTGGTTGATGACCCACCCGATTCTTGTTGGGCTCGTATCCACAGTCACATAAATCGGCTTTCCTTCAGTATAGTCGGCCTTTCTTAGCGTTGGAGCTTCAAGAAGTAGTTTCTTCAATCTTCGCATCGCGTTGTATGCTCCTCTCGCCATTCGAACTTCTTTCTTTTCTTTAGCAATCCATATAATGGCTCGGCGACATGAGCGCAGTGCAAAATCCAAATATTATAAAAGGCACACACTCCCAAGAATCTTTGCACCTGTGTCTGGGATATACATTCTTCTCGCATCTCTTGAATAACATTCACCTTCTTAGGAGAGGGTTTTTGTGAGTATGGTCCGCAAAGATGTCCCACTACTAGGACCTCGCGTTGGCTGAATGCCAACTTTTCTTCGGAGAATGTGAGCATGACTCCTTTTAGTCTCTGTAGCACTCTCTCGCAGTCTTCAATATGGTTTGAAACAAATCTTCGACATCCATCTTGATCTAAAGACTCGTCCTTTTCTGATTCAGGGCACCCTTTTATAGGGATATCATTGAGGAAAGGCATCGTAATATTTGGGATGCAGTCACTTAGAACTTTATTCATGGCATTTACCATGTGTGCTACAAAGTTGGTTGCGCCTTGAGGTAAGGTGCACATCCATACCAATCCAATCGGAGTTCTCATTGTTGTGATGTCTTTGCTGTTGACTACTACTTGAAACTAATCGTAGCCTGAGTAGAGATCACCAATAGAATAAATGGACCTTCCCGCAAATGCTTCCGCAAACTCATCGATACTTGGACCGATCCCGACATTGCGGATTGTCACTTTATTCACTAGTTGAAGATCTTGTATGAACCTTCAGGTTCCATTCTTCTTTGGTACCATGAACCACCTATTCGAGTAAGGAGCATTCAACGGCTCCAAAATTCCCATCTCGACCTTCTCTTTCAAGAGCTTGATTAATTTCGGAATGTGTGCACTTGGGACTGGTATCGGCTTCAGGTTCCACGACACATGTGGTATTGTGAATATCACCACCAGTTCTATTATCTTTAGATCAACGCATCCGATTTCATTTGGATAGAAAGCAAATGCTTTCCCATGTCTTTCAAGCATTTCCCAAAATGTGACTTCCTCTTTTGGCAAGAGAAGTTCATCTTTCCCGACACGAAGCTTTTCTCTTGTCTCTTTAGTGAAGGCATGTTTGATTCCTCTCGGATCCCATAAGCTTGGATCCCATGCAACTTCCTTCATTCTTTGCCAGCTATCCTCTGGTAGCGAAATAGCAACAAACTTTACCTTCTTGTATTTCAGATTAACTTTGACTTTCTTTGCCATGATACTTCGACTATACTCGTCGATGGCAACATACATGTCGATGGAGTTTATCTGAATTGATCGTTGGCTACGAGGGCCCAAGTCCACGACATTCTTCATTTCGCCAATGGTGTCGTAAAATGAGGCTTCCTCCATTACCCATTTGATGCTTTCATCTCTTTCCATGATTTGTTCTTCTCTTAAGGTTTCCTCGAAGCTTTGCATTCGAGACTTCTCTTCTTTGTCAAACGTGTTGATTTTGCGCACTCCATTAGGGGCTACACGCAACCCTCATTTTGAAAATTCACAAACTTTTCTATCTTCTTGGGGCATACACTTGTTTGGACTATTCACCCCCTCTTGCAAATATCCCATCCTAAAAATCTGAAGCATCTTCTCCGAGACAATCCCGATTCCTTTCGTGGTTGGCACGTACAATCAAGAACTGTACGACTTTCTTCCCATCAGGACTCCTTACTCGAGCAAATGCCGCACCATTGTCAAACACTTTGGTTTGCATCAGGGATGAAGTTATGTATGGTTGCCCAAGAATGATAGGATGGGACGCCGAATCTTGAACAAAAAACTGTTGATCTATCACAACATCGCCAATCATGATGGGGATATTAGGACATGCACCATACAAGTCTTTGGTAGCTTTCATAGCCGCACGTATCTTCCACCCATGATTTGTATTTATGGGCCATCTTCCCTTTTTGTAGACCTCAGTCGACATAAGGTTGATCTCGAACCCATGGTCTATTAAAGCTACAACTGTCTCTTTTCTCTCTCCCAACTTTACTGGCATCGCCGTCGTCGTTCGTGCCCAATGAGGCCGAGTATAGTGGATGTCCACCATATCTTAATTGACCTCGCCCCTTCCCATCGTTATGGCATTCACTTTTGGTTTTAGTGGCTTCTCTTCTTCCTCGTCCGACTATTGCCTTTTTCTCTTTACGAGGTCCATGATCGTATCATGGAACTCCTTCATAATGCTAAGAAATTCCCTCAAGGACAAGGTCACGTGGCTATCAAGAACAAGTTCCTCGAGAATCTTCTTTAGGTCTGTCATTTGTTCTATGTCGGACCTTAGTTTATAGGTAGGCATAGTTCTTGTCTTTCGAACGGGGTCTTCGACATCAACCTCACGGGCCGAACCATTTCTTTGACTCATTTGCTCGACTCCCCTTTCCGGCTCGAGTCTCCATCCTCCGTTCGTAAAGCTCGACTTGCTTCTGCATCTTCTTTCTTTTTCGCGCTCCTTGTTTCATGTCTTTTTTATGAGCTATCTTGCCCTTCCATTCTTTTTCTCTTTTCATCCGCAAACACCTTGTGGTTGTCACACATCACTTCCGCGAGTATGGTGTTGCCATCTACCGGATCCGACCATCCGGTGATACTTTGTACACTTCGGTCCACAAGCTCTACATCGTCTGAAGTAACTTTGCCCTTCTTCTTCCACTCGAGAACAGAAGACCAAAACTTTGTTCCCATTCTAGCAACTTCATTTTTATCTTTCCCGACTCTTAATCCGGCCAATGCATCATAGTGCATCACATCCACATGAGTCACCTCAACATCTTCCATAGCTTCCTTCATTCCCCCTCTTCCGAAATTCACCCGCATGGGTCTTTGAGTCTCACTCAAGCAGATCATGTTGTCATCCATGTATACAATATTTTGTCGGATGGCCTCTCGAAGGATCGCACACTCCCTTCTCATGTGGTCCATGCTATCGCACCACACACATCTAAAGGGTTCTTTTCCTTTCGGCCCCTGGCGATTCATGTTTGCTAGTGTGACCGTCTTGAACTTCTTTGCCAGTTCTTCGATGATGTCATCATCAATCTTCTTTTCTTCCGGGTTGCTTTGTTTGGGCGGCTCAGCCACTTTTGGTTGTCTCATTTTCTCCCCAACTCAATCTTGCCAAGTCAGTGTCATCAACCCATTGATGACGCTTGTCGAGCTTGTTGCACGCTCACTTCACCGCAATCCAGTCTGCCACAAGCCTATTCGTTTGGGTATCATCTTCGAGGAGAGTCCCCAATTCTCATCTATCCTTCATATCGACAACTTTTAGGAAGTACAAAGGCTTGTCCTCCTCAAGTAGCACTTGGTCCGTGGCGGGGAGACGACTAAACATCTAGTCGAACTCGTCGTACACCCTCGAGGCGCTCATCTTCTTATTCTTCTTCTCTATCCACTTCATCAAGACATGTCGAGTCATCCTCAACAAATCTTCCATCACGAATTCCGCTAATATTGCTTTCTCAAACTCGGTCCATGTTGTCTTCCCTTCTTTCTTGGTGAACCCGACGTGAAGAAGCAGTAGGAAGGATCAAGACGAGGATCGACCGATACTTGGAGATGGCATCCCCAAGAAATCAAGTGGGAGAGTTCGAAAGGATGATGGTAATCGTCAAACAAATGATGAAATCTCGGGACAACGATGCGAGCGTGGAGAAGGCCATCGACCGTGTCGTGGAGATCGAGGGTCGATTTGGTGGAAGGAACATTACGAAGTTCCTTGAGGCATACAAAAGTGAGATGAGTAAGAGGGACGTGTCTGAAGCACGTCAAATCTCAAGTTTCAAGAGAGTTGTCGCTAACAACCTCCAAAGACGAGTCATTAAATGTCGAGGAAATCCTCACGTGTTCACAAAATGAAGCGGGACCACCGGGGTCCTAGACCGGAAGGATTCGAAGGTTGCACTAGCTTTAGCGAGAAAATATTTAAGATAGATACAAAGATATTGAGAGACGACGATTCCAATTATGAGACAGATTGAGGGAGAGAGATTGAACCCTTGACTTCAATTTTGAGAGACAAGATACATCACCAATAAGATAACTAGATTTTATTATTGTATTCTTGATTCAGTACATAGCTTCCCCTCTTTGATTCTTTTTCCTCCACTCTTTTATAGATGTCCCCATGCATATGATACATGTCAGGGTGTAAGACATGCATACAATGCATATAATGCATGAAATGCATGCGATACATGTTTGCCACTTGGCGCTCATGCGTTACATGTGATGCATGATGTTCATGTCGCTCATCGAAGCTCTCATGTATGAGAATTTACATGTGAAAAGTATAATAATGAAAATAAACTTCCTTAGCTTAATGGTATGTCAATTGTCTTCTATCTTGGGGGTGTAAGGTTCAAAAACCATGTGCATATTAATGTGTTAATATACAACTATAACCATCACCCCTTTCATGCATGTGCACATTGCACCTTCTCGGGTTTCTCCTTTCCACGTGATTTTCACACCGTTGCCGAAAATCTTCATGACAACGTCCCTCTTTTCTTCAATTTTCTACATCTGCTCGAAAGACCTACAACTCAGCAGCTTGAGCCGACCATTCATTCCATCCGCGAGCGAGTGCTTCTTCGACTTTTTGTTTGCCACTAGTGCCTTCACTCGGGTTTCGCCCATTTCATATTTGGCACGGAGGGTGTCCAGTTCTTCTTTCACAGTTGCGGCTTCCCGTTCAAGCTTAGCTTTAAGGATCTTGCACGATACGGTAACTCCGGCGAGCTTTTCTTCCATTTCCTTCATATGTAGGTCGTAGCGACAAAGGAGTCGATTTGAATTATTGGCTAACTCCTACAAATATCGGTCACGTTGTTGTTCGAGTTCTAGTGTCGCGGAGATTTGCAATTGGTGGAGGGATTCCGACAATGTATATTTCTCCTGCTCTCCTTCTCTCTCTCTCTCTCTCTCTCTCTCTCTCTCTCTCTCTCTCTCTCTCTCTCTCTCTCTCTCTCTCTCTCTCTTCCATCGTAACCCCCTTGGGAGGGGGGTGGAGCCGTTCTAGGCTTCACCCCCCACCCATTAACAATGGCCAATCCTACTTGCTTGTAAACTAGGATTTCCCGCCAGGCAACCATTTATCTTGATACTTCAAGATCAATGGATGTTGGAAATGTTGAGTGGTTGACCCTAAACAATTCTTGGGAAATCCACTCAACGTTTAAAACAAACCAATTCGGTCTACCATTATATGCAGTTGTTGCCCCCCATGCCATGGGAGTTGGGATCTCGTTATGGTACATGCTTTGTAGTTCTAATAAGAGGTCAAACCATGAGCAAGCTACATTAGAAACTTGCTTGAGAGTCATATTCGCAAGGATGCCCATGGTGAGTCCATAATGCGATAGTGATCGATAAATGTTGGACATCATATAACGCCATAACTAATGTGGTTGCAGTTACAGACTATCAATCTTGGATAGCTACAAGTGGGCAATGGGCACAAACACATTGTCAACTTTTTGTTATGTCAGTTTCACGCCAAAAATCATGCGTGGACAAGTTGTCGCCAAAAAGTAAGTGCAATTGAAAGAACCCATTTTATCAATGAATGTGCCAACTCATGCAATGCATTACTGAATTCACATTCAATGCAATGTGTGAGGATTTAAAGGTAGAATATGTAGACAAGCCCAATGTTTGGCAATATATATTTGAGGGAGGATGATGTGGTTTGACATGTGTGTGGAGGAAACTATGGCCCAAGTTTGGTAGAATGTTCAACTATGGACATGTTGACACCACCAATATTGTGGAAAGACATGGGTAATTATCGAGTATACTACCTTGAGAGGAAGAATAAACCAATCAATTATTTACCTTGGGCATGTCTTAATCAGGGACAGTGAAATTAGCACTTGCATCGAAGGAACGATCGTAGAATGGTACAAGCAACAACAAGAAATATGTGAGAACGGTTTATTTGCACCCTGTGCAATTTGTAGGGATCAAAGGTCCTAACTTAAAGAGGGCGAGAGGATATTGGAAAGGTATGTCGACGATTCTTCCACAATGCATATTGTGGACGAGTCCCACTCTATGGTATAATGACCACGACGACTACCACTCTATGGTATAATGTCTCACTGCTATGCTCATATTGTGATTGTCAAGACCTTTGCTACTAAATGTAAGCATTTACTCGATATCCAAATGATTATTGAGAGGCATATGCCACATTTATGTGGCTTGTTGCCTTTTATAGATCACGCAACCCAAATGTGAATGGACCACACCACAAAAATAGAAGTGAAGGGAGAGATAGAAAGAGTTGAGGAGACAGAGGTAGAGCGAGTCAGGGAGACAACCCCTACAACATCAGAGATGAAATCGTGGAAGTCCAAAATACAAATGGCAAAGGAAGCTATTCAATGTCCCCAAACACTTCCAAATCCCACATTGGAAAACTATAGAGAGGTGCAAGTCGGGCTAGGTGGCGATTGCCAATATGTGATATGAGAAGGCTTGGTGTTTGCCTTGCAATGGCTTGACCTTGACTTCAAGGGACTATTATTACATGTAAAAATTGTGGTTGCATTTTGCCATCATCCCATGAGCAGGTTCGGTGTTTGCATTGCAGTGGCTTGACCTGGACTTCAAGGGACTCTTTTGTTACATGTTGTAAAAATTGTGGTTGCATTTTGTCATCATCCCAACATGAGCCATAATCTTATGCAACGTGTGTATTCAGATTTCATTTTAGGGTTTTTGGCTTGGATTATTCCCATTGTCGACATTTGACGTTTTAATCTTTTATATAAGCGTTATCTGAAACTTTAAGTTGATTTGTTATTTGAAGCTTGGAGTCATAAGTTTGTGTGATAGAGTTTTTCCTTTTGTGCAATTGGAAGTTTAGGTTTTTTTTTGAGTAATTTTTATGTAACATTTTCATGGCAAATTTTTGTTTTACACTAAGATGTTTTTGGAGTTTTTGATGTTTGTTTTTGAGTCGGGCTCTTGCCCTAGGTTAGTTGTGCTCTTGATATGAATCAGGCTCTTGCCTGAGTCAATCAGGCTCCTGTTGTCAACAGAGGCTGTCAAATAGTCGGGCTCCTTATGACAGAGTTGGGCTCCTGGTGTCAGAGGCTGTCAGAGAGTCAAGCTCCTGGTGATAGACATTATCAGCTTTTTATCCACATCGGACGATGTAGATCGCACATGCCTTCACCTGAGCGACCTTCACCGTTCGTGTCCGCGATTCCCTCACTTGCCCTCTTTAATATTTGGTAGTAGTTAGACACGAGCTACATACATACATGTACATACATACATGCATACATACATACATACATACATGATATACATGTATACTTCCTATATGTATACATACATACATACAAGATACCTTCAATTTCAAAGTATGGTTTCTCTCTCTATTTGTGGGTTCTTCTTCTTCGTTAATTTTGTCATTTTTCGTCGTCTGTGATTGTGGGTCTGTTTTTCTCTTCATCTTCTTTTGGTGGCTTCTTCATTTTTCTTCGTTGATCTGGTGGTGCAGAGAGATCCTGATGCCATGTATAGCAACTTCAAGGAGCAAGCGATCGAGTACGTGAAGCAAGCAATACAAGAAGACAATGAAGGAAATTATGCAAAAGCTTTTCCTCTCTACATGAATGCACTAGAATACTTCAAGACACATCTAAAATACGAGAAAAACCCAAAAATCAAAGAAGCGATAACACAGAAATTCACTGATTATCTGCGCCGGGCAGAGGAGATCAGGGCAATTCTCGATGGCGGAGATCGACCAAGGCCAACGCCGGGCAATGGTGGAGATGCAGCAGTTGCAACAAAAGCAAAGAGTAAGGGTACCAATAAGGATGATAGTGGTGGTGATGGTAGTGAAGATGCAAAGCTAAGATTAGGTCTTAACTCTGCTATTATACATGAGAAGCCAAACATCAAATGGAGTGATGTTGCGGGATTAGAAAGTGCAAAGCAAGCCCTTCAGGAAGCAGTTATCCTTCCTGTCAAATTCCCTCAATTCTTCACTGGTATGATTAAAAAAACTCCCTTTTGTCATTAAACTCAATAAATTTCAATAAAACTTTAGATAAATAAAAATATGCTATATTGGTGAATTTACCTAACAATATGCTATATTGGTGAATTTTATTGTATAGCTAACTTTATGGGGAATGAGTTCCTTCATGTGTTAACTGTGGTTAGGTTCAAGGGAATGAACACTATCATGTTTTAATTGTATTGGATGAATACACTAATTTCTTAAATAAGATTAGTTTTAGGGGAATGAATACCTTGATGTTGTAACTTAGTTTCATGGGGAATGAGTACCCTGATGTATTAACTGTGTTTAAATTCAAGGGAATGTGCACTTAGTGTGCTAATTGTAGTTAGGTTCAAGATAGTGACCACCCTGATGTGTTAGCGGTGGTTAGCTTTGATGCTTTGATGAGAAATGAGTATCCTCATGGGCTGATTGTGGTTAAGTTTCAAGGGATGAATACTTTAATTTTTAATATATTGTTAGGTTGATGGAGATGAACACCCTGATGTGTTAATGGTGCTTAGGAAGGGATGTTAATTGTGGATAGATTCAAGGGGATGATCCTGTGTTATATTATGGTTAGAAGGTATGCCAACTATGGTTAAATTCAATGGGATGATCATCCTACTGTGTTAATTTATGGTTTGGAGGTATGGTAACTGTAGTTAGGTTTAATGAATGAGCATCTGATGTTAAACTGTGGTTAGAATGGTATACAAATGTTTATGAACACTTTGATCATCATTGATATTAAATTGCTCTTAGGATTTATATAAGATGCGCCTCATACTTAGGTATAGGTAAGAGTTCTCTCAATTCTAACCAGATATGCAAACTATGGTTAGATTACAGGGTATATGAGTACCCTGATGTGTTACTTGGCTGCAAGGGTGTATATAAGATAGCATTCTGTGGCATAAATAATGAGATAAAGTCTAACAACATACATTTTCTACTTTGATAGTCTCACTATTAAATTGTTCTTAGGATGTATATAAGATGCACCTCATACTTAGGTATAGGTAAGAGTTCTCTCAATTCTAACCAGATATGCAAACTATGGTTAGATTAAAGGGTATATGAGTACCCTGATGTGTTACTTGGCTGTAAGGGTGTATATAAGATAGCATTCTGTGGCATAGATAACAAGATAAAGTCTAACATTATACATTTTCTACTTTGATAGTCTCACTATGGGGCATTTATAGAGACTTCCATTGTTTTGCTATAGAGACACGTTTTTTCTTGTTTGCAGGGAAAAGAAAGCCTTGGAGTGCCTTTCTATTGTATGGCCCCCCTGGAACCGGTAAATCATATCTAGCAAAAGCAGTTGCCACTGAATCAGACTCGACGTTCTTTAGGTGTTCTCATTCCCACATTTTTTAAATCTTATAGAGAGAGAGAGAGAGAGAGAGAGAGAGAGAGAGAGAGAGAGAGAGAAGAAAGAAAAAATAAGGATATATTACCATCTACTAGAGGCAAAATTCGGTCTATGAGAAATAAAGAAAGAAAGATATATTAACGTCTTTTAAGAGGCCAAAATGGCCTATAAGACCAAACAAGAGATTACATCTTAAGTGTTGTCTTGTCTTTGACAACAACAAATAAAAATAAAAATAAATATTACTTAGTAAATATAAAAGTAAATAAGATAAAAAGAGACGAGGGAATCTGGTTTTCGACACATGTGAGATTCTCAAGTTCGATATATTGTAACTTTTGTCTTCGAAAGATCTCTAGCATAGGTTGATCCAGATTGGAAGTTCTCCAAAGCAAGGGAAGCCCTTCCGATGGCAAGAGATAATGGCCTTTATCTTTCGATGCCAAGGTTGAAAGGGTCAGGAATGATGTCAAAAGGGCTGAGGAACACTTAGGGCTTTAGGTGCAGCAGTATTTCGATGGCGAAAACATAGAGAGAGAGAGAGAGAGAGAGAGAGAGAGAGAGAGAGAGAGAGAGAATTGAAGTGAGATCCAAAAGTTTTTAACTTATGCTTTATATGACCCATTTAGGGTTGGCCAAGTTCACAATGAACTTGGCCCAAAAATAACAAAAAATGATAAGTGACGTTTGGCCTTTATAAATAGGCCTATACACATGTACACACTATAGGGGGGTCATTTAGGGCCTTTACCCCAACAAAGGTTGTTGAGGCCGTCATCCATGGGGCCAGGGCCTACGTGCACAACAAATTGCTATTGCCCGATCTATTGTAACCCCTTTGTTATGTCTTGGTCGGGAGCCCATTTCTGCCTTGATTGACTTGTAGCACTAATAGGAGTGATGGGGCTAAAGAAAGTTGTGATTGTTCATTGTTGATGGGATTGTGTGGCTGTATTCTTCAGCAACTTTTCCCGATCTCTCTTGAGTTCTAGCAAGAAAAGTCCTAGGCACCATTGGTCCTCATATTCCATTACCTTGAGTAGTGGGCCAAAGCCTTGTTTAAAGAGGCAATGGCAAGAGAAATTATGATTACAATTATGCTTGGATTCACATTATCCATACTGAAACAAATATAAAAGCTGTAGGTTTCCTAAAACTCCAATGATCATGCTCTTACTTCATGTGCTAGAATGTTTTTGGAGATGGTTTACAAGCATGAAGTGCATACCCAATATGGATGGGTTGAGTAGTGGTGACGACCACCGGACAATCATATCTGATGTTGGTTTCCGTGTTGGAATGAGGATATGACAAAGTTCAACAAGTGAATTCCTAGGCTATATCGTTAGCATTTCTCTGCTCACTCTATGTCATGTTGTTAGTGGAGGTGTGGAGCTATGGAAGAAGGCAGTAATGAGCAACTCCCATTGTAGTCTGTGTGATAATAGTAAGGGGTTATTTCTTATGCTTTTGAAGCACGGACAAGATTTTGCCAAAGTGTTATAAGTCAGAGTTCTCATCATTTCTTGAATTGCAGTGGAGTTTACGTAGAGGTGGTAACTTCTCTTTCATGTGCTTTAATGCTGGCCTCACAAAATGTTATTCACTTTCGATCTCTTCTTCACATAATTTGCAAGATCATTCAGCTCTGAGTATGCAAAGTGGTCACCTTGCTTCTATCTCTGCTGGTTGAAGTAGAATTCGAGTTGTCATATTTCTTTGCAAGTATTGTGGCAATGTTCCTAAGTAAAAAAAAAGTAAATAAGATAAAAAAAGACTAAAGAATCTTGTTATTGCTACATGTAAGATTCTCAAGTCAGATATTTTGTAATTTTTTTCTTGAAAGATCTCTAGCGTAGGTCAATCCAGAATGGAGAGGTCTCCAAAGCAGGGGAAGCACCTGCGATGGCAGGAGATAATGACCTTTATGTGTCGATGACAAGGGTAGTGAGATCATGGTCCATGGGGCCGGGGTCTACGTGCAGGGCAAATTGCTATTGCCCAATCTATTGTAACCCCTTTATTACCTCCTAGTCAGGATCCCATTTGTCTAGCCCTTGATTGACTTGTAGCATTAGTATTGGTGATGGGTCTAAAGAAAGTTGTGATTGTTCTTTGTTGATGAGCTTGTGTGGTTGTACTAAAGTCCTTCAATAACTTTTCCCTGTGTCTCAAGTTCAAGCAAGAAAAGTTCCAAGTGCCATTGGTCCTCATATTCAAGTACCTTGCGTAGTGGGCCAAAGCCTTGTTTAAAGAAGTCAACTATGAAATACCTGCTTTTTTTCCAAGTGAATAAATTAGGGTTACTCTTTATGAAATGCTATTAACAAAAGATTTAGTTATACAGGCGTAGAATATGCTATAACAGTATTGAATATGCAATGACAAGCCATTGTGAAAAACTCAATATTCATGAAGGGTAGAGCAAGACTGATTGATAATAATGAATCAGCAATGAGCTCCCTATTCCATACAGTTTGTTTATTTTCAGTTTTGAGAGGTTCTGATGCTTGTAGATATCTTTCAAATGTTCTAACTAAAACATAGTATTGTGGGTGGTATCTGTTAGTTTTAACGAAAGGTAATTGAATTATTTGAGGAATGTTTTGAGCTGGACTTTTGTTATAACAGTATCTCATCATCAGATCTGGTATCCAAGTGGATGGGGGAGAGTGAAAAACTTGTTGCAAACCTCTTTCAGATGGCAAGAGAGAACGCCCCCTCGATTATTTTTATTGATGAGATAGATTCCCTCTGTGGGCAACGAGGTGAAGGCAATGAGAGTGAAGCATCCCGACGTATCAAGACCGAGCTACTCGTACAAATGCAGGTGTTACACTCATGAGAGGTTTATATTTATGATTGGGAAAAACACCAAAATTTCTCCCAACTTGTTATGGTATTTACAAGGATACAACTAAGTCTTGAGAAAATTACCTAACTCAAATAAACCTCAATGGTACAAAAATTACTAAAATAAGGGATTCTGGTAAAATTTGAAAATTTACTGGTATTTTGGTATATATCCAATATGTCAGGCATATTTTGTTGTTCTGACTCTTTATTATTCAGTAAGTGCACCATGTGGTGATCTAGCTACACGGTTTGTATGTTTTTGCCGGTGCAGGGTGTGGGGCACACTGACCAAAAAGTGTTAGTTTTGGCTGCGACAAACACTCCCTATGCCCTTGATCAGGTATCAAAATGGAGTATTAAGGAAATTCCCATTTATGGATGCTGTCTATTCTTGTTTATAATACTTTTTCCAACAATGCCTGGTCTTTTCAACGGCTTTATTTGTCATAGGCAATACGGAGGAGGTTTGATAAGCGAATCTACATTCCTTTACCAGATCAAAAAGCGAGACAACATATGTTCAAAGTATTTTAATTTACAACACATGTATTATAACATTTATGCTTGGCAGGGATCATATATACTAATCTTTATGTTGTGATACCTGATCCCTTTTGTAGGTACATTTGGGTGACACACCTAATGATCTTTCAGAGTCAGATTTTGAGTATTTGGCAGCACGGACTGAAGGTTTCTCAGGTTCTGATGTATCTGTCTGTGTAAGAAAACAGTCTCAACTTTTCCTCTGAATTTTGCAGATCTGTATATTTGTAGAATAGGTGGTAACCAAGTCACAATTGCACTCTTTGTAATTACGAGTTGGACATTGGTAGAATAGCTGGCAACTGAGAGAGTTTCTATATGCTAACCCTCTTATCACTCGTGCTCAGCGCCTATTTAAATACCGTATGTAATGTGCTCAATATTTATTCATTTGAGGGAGTTACTAATCGTAACCCTCTATATCACATGTATTCGACGAATGTTTAAATACTTTATCCACATTGTATATTCAAATAATGTATTAAAAGAACACTGCAACTGGACATTATCATGCATATTTGTGAGTGATGACCCCTTTCATTATATGTAGGTAAAGGATGTTCTATTTGAGCCTGTGCGTAAAACTCAAGATGCAATGCATTTCCAACACATTGTTAACAAGGATGGAGAGGAAATATGGATGCCATGTGGACCACGTCAAAGAGGAGCAGTGCAGACAACTATGGAGGAACTTGCAGCCAAGGGTCTTGCGGCAAAGGTGCATTGCTCTCTATTAATATCAATTTATTTTCAAGTATAAAAATCAATAAATAAATTATATTATATAGATACATTTAGAAGTACGTGTATGTATATACATATGCATGTACATGTACATGTATATACATACATACACACACATAGACATACATACATACATACATATATCTACATGGGAACTTTCCAAAAAAGAAATAATATATGTTTTGTATAATAAATAACCATGGGAAATCTATCATAAAATTCTCCTATTTTTTCACAAAATTCCCAATTTACCCATTGTATGTCCAACATCCTACAATACTCCATGTATCTATGAAAATTACTATATTACTTCCCCCTTGACAAATTTTAGCAAATTTGTAAGGAAAGATGTATTAATTTCTTTTATTGAGGCCAAAATGGCCTATAAGACCATTTTTTTATAGAGATTGCATCTTAAAATGTTATCTCGTTTTTTACAACAAACCAAAATAATGTAACTAAATACAAAAGTAAGTGGAAATAGAATAAGGCACGACCAAAGAATATCTTCATCTATCCATGTATGCGTTGATCTAGCATAGGTTGATCAAGAATGGAGAGGTCTTCGAAGAGAGGGAAGCACCTGTAATGGCGGGAGATAATTGCCTTTATTTGTTGATGACAAGGGTGGTGAGATCAGGGCCTATGTGCAGGATAAAATGCTATTGCCCGATCTGTTGTAACCCCTATGTAATGTCCTGGTCGGGAGCCCATTTTTGTAGTGCTTGATTGACTTGTCACAGACGAGTGATGGGGCTAAAGAAAGTTGTGATTTTGTTGATGAGCTTGTGTGGCTGTATTGTCGTCCAGCAACTTCTCCATGTATCTTGAGTTCTAGCAAGAAAAGCCCTACAATATTGGTCCTCATATTCCATTATCTTGCATAATGGCCCAAAACCTTGCTTAAAGGGGCAATAATATCTCCCTCTTATGTCATAAAAAAAACAGTACAATTACAACATAGTGTTCTTCAAATTCCACTCCCTGATGACACAATTGACAAATTCTTTCTTGAAGAGGTAAAGAAAGAATTAAAGAAAAATGTATTCACGATTAAGAGGCCAAAATTGCACGTACAAGAAATTACATCTTAAAATTTCGCCTTGAGAATCTTTGAGAACAAACCAAAATAAATATAACTAAATAAATAAGTAAATAAATGTAGAGGTGACCAAAGAATTCCGCTATCTATGAATGTAAGATTCTTAAATTAGATATATTGTATTTTTTTTTCTTCAAGAGATCTCTAGCATTACTTGATCCACAATGGAGAAACTTGGAAGCAAGGAAAGCACCTGCAATAGCGAGAGATGATGGCCTTTTTTTGTAGATAACAAGGCTTGTGAGATCATGGTCCATGAGGCCGGGCCCTACGTGCACAACATATTGTTATTGCTAGATCTCTATTGTAACCCACTTGTGTAGCCCTTTCTTGACTTGTAGCACGAGTAAGATTGATGGGCTAAAGACAGTTGTGGTCATTGTTTATTGATGAGATTGTGTGGTTGTATTGTTATCCTTCAAGAACTTCTCCATGTGTCTCTAACAAGAACAGTCCTAGTTACCATTGGTCCTCATAACTGATTATCTTGTTTAGTGGGCCATAGCCTTCGTTAAAGAGTCAATGGTATCTCCCTCTTATCTCATGAAAAACTGTACAGTGGCAAATATGGTGTGCTTCAGATTTCACTACCTGTACAGTGGCAAATTCCTTTCTTCCAGAGGTATGTGAGCATATATCTGCCTACCTCCATCTCTAACAAATGTGAAGAGGTCCACAGCTACCCTATCACAGTGTGTAGCGCATGCAAGAGATGTATGCCCACAAAAGAGGGCATGATAAAGAATCCATCCTCGGATGTGTGTAAAAAGTGTCTTACCAAGAGATGTGGGGTTAATACATGTTATTTTGTTTCTAAGTTGATAATATCAGTTTGAGAACAGAGATATTGACGTCTTTTAAGAGGATGAAAATGGCCTAAAAGACCAAACAAGAGATTACATCTTAAAATGTTGTTTTGTCTTTGAGAACGACAAATGAAAATAAATGTAACTAAGAAAAAAGTAAATGAAAATAGAATAAGACGTGACTAAAGAATCTTGTCATCTATACAAATAGTGAGATGCAGAGAGAGAGACTGATTTTAGTGAGGCAAATAATAAAGAGTATTTTCGGAATTCCGTGAAACAAGAGGATTATTTGGGCAAATTTCCCATATATATATTTTCTTATATTTTTCTGCATATTTGTCAATTTAATGTTTTTCTTTTCATTTGGGATTGCAGATTGTACCTCCACCAATATCAAGAACAGACTTTGAGAAGGTGTTATCAAGACAAAAACCAACAGTCAGCAAACATGACCTCGAGGTCCATGAGAGGTTTACAAAAGAATTTGGTGAGGATGGTTGAATTTGAGAAGTTTCCGATTTGATCATCTGGGTCTTCTTTATCAAAAAGGTTGCTTCTGCAAAGTTTGTATTATATACATATATAATGTATGTATACGCTGTTTTAAATGATTGCAACAATCTATTGATAAGTTTGCTTGAGATTTGTCTAATGTCTTGTAGCAGACAATTCTCGCATTGGGCTCTTAATTTATTGGCGAGATGGAAAGTTACATACCATTGTTCTCAAAAGATCTTCCAATCTTTGGATTTTTGTATAGATTATAGAAAACTCCCAAAAAGAGATGGGACGTTTGATTTCAGGTGTAAAGACACTTTATTTGTCAATGATCTAATGACACAATTAATTGTGTGTGGTTTACAATGACCATGATTATGATTGATTGGTGTTTAATTGCTTGATCATGCATATGTGAACACCCTCAAAGTTTATTTTATTTGGCAATACGAAGGCCAAAACAAATATATGATTTTGGTAATTATATATCGTAATAAGTGTATCATGCTTAATGCACATTTGAATATATGGAATGGATTGAAGGTTTGTCTACAATGCATTGTTGATGTGAATAGAATCGAGTAAAGTTTGACAATGGTCAATATCGACATTCCAACATGCCAAAATACAAACATTCACACAATAAAATTTTGTATGTACATATTTTGGTTGAAGGCTCTCTAGAAAATACCAAAATGTTATGCTTTGAACCACATTCCTAGCAAAATCACACCAGTCTTTTAAGTTTTAGTTCTCTTTTGGGTATTTAAAATGGAACCCTTTTTGAAATTTCAAAGATTGAGAGTACATAATAAATCCTATTGGGCCAAGACCAAACCACACAATTGTGGTAGCATAGTTTAATGATTTGTATATATCTTCAATTCATAGTTCTAGGCTCTAGCCATATGTCTCATTCGTGCCATACTCATACATGAAATGGCTCCAATCATAAAGTACATAAAACCCCCATTAGTTATAGACCAATTTGTTCATATAATGGCTCATTATTTAATAAACCTTTAAGTGGCTACATCATTAACTACAATACCTTAAAGACTCCCACTCCCTTGTCCAAACTTTAGACAGACATAAAACACTGCCTAATAGTTTTACTTCTTCTTTTGATGTTGAATCTCTCTACCAAGAGTATCCCACCAAAATTAGGACTCCTGGCCCTAAAAAAACATTATTGCTCCCCAAAAAACTAGTCTTATATGCACTATAATTGAAATCCATACGCAATACATACATACATACGGTGTACGTATTGTGTGTCCGAGAGAGAGAGAGAGAGAGAGAGAGAGAGAGAGAGAGAGAGAGAGATTTATGTAGTGGGAAGTATGCATATGATTGTTATGGCCATAACAATCATCTGCATACAGGGATGATATATGTAGTGGGAAGTATGCAGATGATTCTTATGGCCATAACAATCATCTGCATATAGGGATGATTGAAAATCATTCAGCTTTGGCAAAGCCTATGTGCTGTCTTTCCATAATCAAACACTGTATGGTACACTCCTATGAACACATCTCCTAAGATCTTTGGAGTGGAAAGAAATGAATCCATTGATTGAGGCACCAAATCATCCAGAAAAGAAAAAATGTAGCCTCTTTTTAAATCACCATATACCACAAGGGTCCAACAGGTATATCCAAACCAATAAAGCCACTCATGCATTTGTGAGGCTTCACCTTATCCAAAACTTAATATATTAATATACTCATACGATGCGATGTCCACCAAATTGGACGTATGCGAATATTAGGAACTATGCTTCGATTTGAGCTTGAAAACCCTCAAACATCCTGGTTTGAGTAGTTTTAGTTTAATAGGTTTTGGTTTGGTTTTGTTTAGGTTTCAAAAATCCTAAACAATTTGATTCTTGAAGTGAATGGAGCGCGCGAGTCCTTGCTTAGTACTAATTAATATGTGTGTGTGTGTGAGGGAGAGATAGTAATATGTAATGATTCCAATTATTTCTTATTTTTGCTATTCTTACCGTGAACAAAGAACAAAGAAATCGCTTACTTGATCATTTGTCTTGTTCGCTAAAATATATACCACGAAGGAAAGAGTCAAGACTTGGAGTTGGCATGACTTTGGTTTCATGGAGCGACATATGTATATACCCCAAAGCACTATATGATCCTACTAAATTTCAAACATAATTTGGTTGCTCAAAATTCAATATCTTAAAGGTATGCAATATGTATGTAGGTACTCAATTTTGGACAAAGATAAATTGGCATTTTGTGGAATGAGGTTAGTGTGTACTATGGGAAAATGGGCAATGCAACTTCATGGTGGCATGTTGTTAAAAGTGTTGGCCATTTAAATGTTCAAAACCTATTAGGGTTAACAGTTAGTACTCTCTTGGCAACAAAGTTTGAAATTGTTTGATTGACAACCCCATGAATATAGAAAAGGTAGTAATTCTTTACCATAAGAGATAACTTTATTGGAATAGAAAAGAAAATCTCAAGTTAATAAACCAATAGAATGGCAAGGCTTGGCCTTGTAGATTTGGAACTTTTTTAGAGTCACATAGGCAACTCATGGCCTTTCAACCAATGCAAACTAAGTTTCCTATAACTTTGGGATATGGTAATGTTTGGCAATCAATATTGGCATTGTCCATTCTAGTTAGCTCAATATTAGAGTTGCTAGTAGAGGAACTCTAATATTTGTCATTATTGGGACATTATGATAGGTTAGCAATGTCTTGATCATAGCTCAAGGGCGGTGGGGAAGATCGAGTTCTTGCTCAAGGGTGGTGGGGAAGGTACTAGTCAACCTAATATCTGTCAGTATTAGGACATTATGATAGGTTAGCAATGTCTTGGTCATAGCTCAAGGGCGGTGGGGAAGATCGAGTTCTTCTATCCAATCTATTCACCTTTCTTTTACTTTAATTTGGTCTATTGATTAGTAATAGACTCTTAACAATGCAATATCATCTTCCATTTTGTGGAAAGGTGTTTCTTTGGTATGCAATGGTTAGTGGGTTGTCTTTGGCGATGGCTTTAAGATGAAGACACATTTTACATGGTACATATCCTTTCTTTAGAATGGTTGATGAAGATACCAAACATAGGTGTAATATATGTCTTGTATAATTATCTTTGATAATTACATTCCTAATGTTTATGGTAGGAGCATTCTTTACACTTGTACATATAATTATGGTGATTTATTTTAAGTATTAAGTAAATGTAGTTAAGTCTCGTAATGTATTGTGGTAAGAGTACTATTGAGAGGAACAATTAGAGTTTGCTTCGATATTTAACATACTCTCACTTATCTCGCCTACAAGAGAGTAGATGTAGAACAATCCCACACAATGACCTCATGGTAATTCTTGTGAAGAACATCATGACTAAGCCATGAGCTCAATAAACAATCAAAATTTGCCATATTATTTAGTCTTCTCATTCTCATATTTGTTACAGCTCCATGTATTCCGCTCATTAGTGAGATTTTGTATTTAATGCACATTATTTCTCATGTTCCCATTCTAATTGATATAAGGCATGTGTCAAAAGAAAAGCTAACGCTTAAAAAAGGGGGAAAGTTCTCCAAAACTCTAAGGATAATAGGTGATAGACAAAGAATGGAAATAATATTTGATTTAATAAAGGAAAAATCCACCTTTTCTTTGTGAAATGTATGCTTTTATGGGCTTTTTGGTACATGTTGTCTTGCCAATCAATGAGAATGAGTTGAATACTATTGAGCACCGAATATAAATGGGTCTCATTCAATGGTGGAATTGGTGCATCAAGGGTCTATATTATAGTATATGTTGGCAATGTAGCTACTATCACAACATATAAGGGAAAATAAATAGATGAAACTTATCTTTTTAAAGGAACATGAAAACTAGTTTTCTTTCCCCTTTGATTGGAGAAAGATGAATAGGTCGATGGTCAATGCTAGTGTTTGGCATAGTTGTTAAAAACGTGTATTCTACGTTTACAGTACTTTGAAGTATTCTACACGTATTCTATGTTTTAGAATTGCCATTTTTCAAATTTTCACGTATTCTATGTATTTAACAACTATTTAACATTTCAAAAAGTTTTTAATTTTTTTTGAGAATTTTGTTTTTTTAATTTAAGAAGTATTTAACATATTTTACATGCGTTCTAAGTATTTAACGTATTTTATTTGTAAAGAACGTATTCTAAGTATTTTAAAAAAGAAGTTAGAATACTTGTAAAATACTTAGCATATTTATTTTACGTGTATAGTATGCTTAGTTTTCTACAACAATGGTGTTTGGTTGGCAGTCAAGGATTAACAAGTTGGATGACATAGAGCTTACGATAGTATGAACCATATGTACCACACGTGCATTCACATTCGAGTATGGTAAACACCCTCGAAGTATGGTAAATACCATACTTTTGTATTCATTATTTATTATATAAGGGAAAAAACATAAGAATGTTTTGATAACATACGCATTCATTTTCATTCATATGAAATAGAATGTTTGCCAATGGATTCTAGTATATTACGTACTATGGAGCCTACAATGTATTTCTCCCTTTCCTACAAACAAAACATTTCTCATTGGTTATGGCTTGTTGTAGTTGTTCTCAAAGCAGAACTACCAAGAACATGCCATTAACCAAGTACAGTTCAGGTTCAATGCATGTGGTCTAGTTGTGGCTACCCACTTGACAATACAACATATGAGACCCATAGCAAGTTTAATCTTGCTCTATGTGCAAACTCTCCATTCTCTTATACACATAGAATTGCTTGAGATCCCTGCTCCATACACATAAAGAACACTCTCCCTTTCTAACAACAGAATAGGCCTAACATGTTCATTACACTTAAAGAGTTACCATGGTTACAATTAAAGATCTTGATCATTAGATTGTTGTCTCAACCTTACCAGAATGCAATAATGTCTCAATCCATGTTGTGTATTTCTTGGGGCTTCCTTTAAGTTTCGGTTTATTGGGTCTATGAGTAATGTCTTTGACCAAGGTTCTCCCCATGATGATGAGAACCTTGACTAGCGTTCACTTTAACATTGGAACCCTTGACTAGCATGTCAACAATCTTCAATTTGGCTTAGACCACTTCTCCCTACAAGCAAGTGCATTACTCTTTTCTCCTCCTTCATCTTTTGTTGTCAACTCAGTGAGCCCATCTTATCGTCCTTGCTCCTTGCAATTCGTTTATCGTAGTGCCTCTAGATCCTAAGCTCAACAACGTAGATGCAATGAAGCTTTGTAGAGGAGATTTCCTCCATGAGCACATTACACACTCTTATTATACACAATAAATCACCAATCTTCATTAATACTAGTCAAGAGATGCCCTTTGTTAACAAGTCATAGAGTGCTCACTAATTACATTCCACAATATCCAACTAAACCACACACTAATATACATCCCCCTCACAAATATCAAATATATCATGTTCCTCTCTCAAACTCCACACCTTGTTTTAGGAGTATTTTCAAGCTAGAAATTTTTACTTACATTAGAGATACTCATTATTGAAATCCATGTGAATTAGTTATGGTAGCTCAAAACCTACAATCATTTGTGAGATTCAATCAACAACATTATAGATAAGAGAGGCATCTTTACAAGCAATGGGAGGGAGGAAGAAAGAGTGAGGAAACATGATATATTTGTTAATTCTATTCGTCTCCGTCATCTGTGACAAACTTCCCTGTCCCAGGATTGATGGCAGCTACTAAGAAGAAAACAACCCATACTAGCACGAGGGGCTCGATCTCATTAATGGGCACTCCAGTTTCAATGTTGAGTTGGGCCAATGTTCCTTTGCCAGTGATAACTTCCCCAATGATGGAGAAGGCAATGCCAAGTTGAGCCATCCTCCCCACAAATAACTCATTTGCCTTGGTAAAGCCAAAGGTAGGACCTACACACATGTTTCAAAAAATGAGTTTTTGCAATTTCGACATCTTTTGCTTGTCCACTTCGTGAGACAATCATTCTCTCCAAAGTTAAAAATGTTACATAAGGTTTTGGGTTAGGGAATTGCACACAACGGAATTAATGACACTTTGGTTTTCACTTGCCAAGTCTCAAAACCATTGAAAAAGATGTCTTATGTTTGGTTCCTCGACCCATACACGCACCCACACATGACCTAGAGACTTTGCAAAGGTTTTTAAGCTTTTACTCACCACCCTCATCCAAACCAAGGGCAGACTTCCACCCCTTTCCAGGCGCAATAATGGCTTTGTCTAGACCGGTAGGATCAATTGGATCGTCGACAAACTTCCCTCTATCCCCCAACGCTCCAATGGCTCCTAGCAAAGTGAAGAGAATGAAGAAAAGAAGTAAAGGCTCGGTCTCGTTTAAGGGAAGCCCTGTCTCTAGATCAAATTGAGCCAAGGTTCCCTTTCCAGTCAATGCTTCACCAAGTATAGAAGCCTACAAAAATGCATGGGAACAAAGACATGGTCAAATGGATGATGTTTTAAACATGGTTTCGTAATTCATTTCAAACAAATAACACATAGACATGTAGACAAATGACCTAACTAAAAAGCATTTCATGCCATGATAGTATTATCCATTGCTACCTATAGGACTATATTCTATTAATCATGCAATATAGTGTATGATAAAGAATGGAAGTGTTTTGGTAATAAAATTTTCTTACCGCAAACCCAATCATGGCAACTCGACCAACAAAGAGCTCATTTTGCTTGGTAAAGCCAATACCACCTGAGGTTCCGAAAATGCCATCTTCTACTTTAAGTTTCGGCTTAGATTTAGGTGGTGCCTTTTGCTCGATGGTCTACATTGAAAAAACAAGAGAGACAAAACATAGACGTGTTAGGAATCCAAGTTTGACATGTAACAAAGTTAATGGTATTAGTTTCTTTACAACCACTTTCTTTAACTACCTTCTTTTTACTACCAAAGAGAGCTAAGGTTCGGAGAACTGGAGCTAAGTTTTTGTTGGGAGGAACGAGTCGAGAGAGAGAAATGTGATGATTAAGGTGGATCAAACCACATTGATAAAATGGAGAAAAAGCAGAAGAAAGGGAAGAACGAGAAAGAATGCTAGATTGAGCCATGAATATAAAATGAGAAAGATAGATTGATACAGAAGTCTTCTAAACTATAAAATATTCGACCTTCCAAAGTGTGAGGAGAAGAAATGTTTGAGAGATTTTGTGGAATTTGATAAGGCCCTCATTAATGTGAGGTTCAAGTTTCTTCACCACCTTTTTTATTGTTGGTTTTTAATGTGGCGCACCTTGTCCACTTGGTAACCATCCATCAATCCACATCACCATGAACTTTAGGTTTTCTTTAACCTTTTAAGGGTAGGCTTAAAGAAGACCACAAGAGTCTCATCAACTTTTGTCTACATACATCCCATTCCTAGATATCCTTGCTAATGCAACCATACCCCATGGCACACATGATGCACTCTCCCATGCCCCGTTTCTCGTTCTTACAATTATGGGTGTCAGAAGAAAAACTTTTTGGACTCCCTACATTGCACAACGTGTTGGATCCCCATGGATCTCATGTGTTTCGCTTTTTATCATTTTTACACATTTTCTCTCCGCCTCCAATTCCGCAAGTCTACCCATTCTAATTTTGGTTTATTGGTTATCTGCTTCATTGCTCTAGTTTGAGCTTCCTCTTGACAAACCACCAATGAAAACAGAAGTTCTACTTCAATACAATAATTTTTCTATTGTGAATGAGTCTTTTGATTTGAACCAAACAATAATAAAAATTGCCTTGTCTTCTATTTTGGTGTAAATTTTCACATTTTTTTCACATAAAAGCATACTTGGGTTCTTTTCCCCTCTACCAAAAATTTGTATATGACATTACTAACATGTGGACACGTTTCAAGTTTGTCTTCTACATTGAGCACCTACAAAAGATTAGCTAGACATAACCCAAATTTCGTTTAACCACAAATTTCACAATGTATAGAAATTGACATCTCCAATCTCTTTAAGACACATGCCTTGCAACGTGATGAGACAATTTCCATACAAATTATTATTCAATTCACAACAACAAAGCACACCACCACATTCCCCATCTTTTTCTTTACCTATTTGTAAAATGATGCATTTGGAGATTCATGTCAATGATTTTCTATGGGCCCACTGTGAATATAAAGTAAATGTACACTATACATTGTTTACGCATTTTCAAAATTTTCTTGTCAAAGTTTGTATTTTCATGATGTCTCAAAGTTGTTGAGAACCTTGGCAAGGACAACTATTACTTGCCAGACATAACCCAAAGCTAAATCTTTTAAAGAAAGTGAAGACAACATGAAATAACTTGTGACTTACTACTAGTCCAATAATTTTGTTATGTTGCTCGCAAGCATAAGAGTTGAATCTGTATTACCCATCATCCTAACTTTTACAATTAAAATCTACATCTCATTTTTACAAAATTTCTACTTTAAGGTTGCATCAAGAAAGCATTAACAAGATGGGAGACTGAATATGCAAAGGCATGCATATCAAACATACCCATTTAGACTAGGATTCTATACACCTTCCGATATACTCTCTTTTTTCTCCAAAATAAAGCTACTTTCCCATTAGTTAAGAAGGATTATTACAAAGGACTATACAAGGAGGCTTAAACATAGATCAAGGAATCTCCCTCCGATCAAGTTCAAAAAAATGAGACTAGTTACATCGTCTTTCAGACTGACTACTTAATGTAAGTACCTATAGCTAAAATGGTGCCCTGCAATGATGGCTAGTACGAGACAACTCTTGGGGTCGATAGCAATACACCTTCCGATATACTTGTTTCTCCAATGTTCAATCTACTTATTAACCAAAACCTTCCAATATTCGCTTGTAAACAATAAAAAAAATTTGTTTGATGCACACCTTGGATAACAAAACGACACAGAATTAAACACTGGAAGGAATCCCATAAGAAAAATGAAGAATAAAACATTTTCCTGATCGCAAGGAATGATCCACAACTTTCACATTCTACACTGATGTTTGAACATAACTCCCAAACAAGAATCCATCGCTTTACAGGATAAAAATCCAAATACTCATGTTTTTAACACACCAAACAAATACCATGCTTTCATTTGAACTTTCTACATTGATTCCCACGTATACAAGAAATTCATGTGTTAAAAATATGACAACATTTAATTTAATAGAATACGGAAGTATAGAAAGAATTTGGAATAGGTGTTGGTTATTGGTTAACATATTACATATTCATGGTATTTTACTTAAAGAAGACAAGATATTCATTAATGGTGTTAAAAATACAACAATAATAATTTTATTGACAGAATGTGATAAGCCTAGAAAGAATTAGAATAGGTGTTGTGTTACCCATTCCGATCTGTGTTCATGTAACATTGTGTAAACATGTACATACATGAACATGACCATGTTTCTTTCCAGTGAAGCAATGAAAATGAGCTTCACGACAGCAAGGTCGCAGCTACTTAACAAATCTCTCCTGTAATCCAAGACATGAAAAATTTTAGATCTTGAAGAGGCTATAAATAAACCTTGAAAACCACAACACATAACATCCCAAGAGAAAACACAATGTAGAAAGAATTGATTGTTTTCACCATTCAAATAAGCCCACCATCACTCATTAGTTGGGCTATTATTTCGTATTTTTGCAGAGTACTTACCCAATGAGCATGCAAAGTTTAGATTGGTTGCTCCTTTAAAAAAGAAATGGCTTTACAAATCCAATTTTAACATCTCAAAGGTTGAATCAACTTTTCATACAATTTCATTTGATGGTTCCATTGTAAGAGTCGAAAACAATGGGATTGTAACTTCCATAGGCAATACAAAAAAAACAAGAGAACAAAAACATGATTCTTTCTTTAAGTTCACAATCATGAGCTAAAACACCTACCTGCTGAATTGTTAATATTTTCTTCTGCTGATCCACTTGGAGAAGCTGCATCCTGCCAGGTTATTGAACTCAATAAAGGCATATTCTCGGAAGAGTTTGCTTCTCCCTTACCCTTTTCATATACATCCCTCTTACAAATCGGACAAAAGGGTCTTCGATTTAACCATGGATCAATACAAGATACATGGAATCCTGCCAAATATTTATAAAAACAAAATAGGTTTCTTCATTTCATGCATTAAAACACATTGTAAGCCAATAAAACAGATAATTCCCGAATTATTATTATGGAGAGCTTAGCCTAGTGGTTTAGTTCCCTTGCCCTGTAAGTGATGGGTCAAAAGTTCAACTCCTGCTCTCACCCTTAAATTGTTGTAGAAATGGTGACCAACCCTCATCTTGTATTGACAACTTATCCTTCAACTATCACCGAGATGGCATTTGAGCCCCAATATATATAATGCATGGATGTGGACATGTATGTAAATATGTATGAAGGTGTGTTGGCATGCATAAGTAAATACATCTTTACCATGATTGCACTGGAATATTCGGAGCTTTTCCCCATCTGCGAACTCTTCGAGACAAATGGTACAGGTTTCAGGGCTTGCAACGTCCTTTTGATTGTAGGTGGAAGTAGAAAGAGTTTTAATCTCATCATTGCTCAGCCCGGTAGGTTCCTGCACTATGCGTATAGTCACCCGCCTAAGCTGTTGCCTTCGCAGAAGAAAGAAAGTAGATAATACAGCTGAAACTGTGAGCAAAGAAATTGAAGAGATTGCAAGAATCGACCAAGCACTAGTTTCAAGTGCAGGAAGTAGATACAATCTTGCATCCTTATCATCCACAAACTCCGACAGTATATATCCGGCCTCTCTCGATATGAAAACAGCAGGTATATCAATGTTGGATCCATCCCCAGACACTGCAATTGCATAACAAATATCATCAAATTTATAAACCATACTGAGAATGACACAGTTTACATTATAATAGATATCCGTCTATAACCTTAATAAAACTACTACTTCATAAGGTCAACAATTTGTGCTGCAATTTTCTACTATGAATGTGTGTTTCAGAATAACCTCCTTCATACTGAGAGCCCTCACTTTAACACATTGAAATGAAGGAGAAGAATGGATTGAGGGGTGCTAAACCACACTGACCACCCCCAAGCGAAGGACATGAGACAAACATAAAATACCATCACTGTCCCATACCAATCAAATATTACCTTACGCTATACCTTGGTTGTTGAATAATGGATTAAAAGAAGAGATCTTAGACTCGCCAATAGAGCCTTGATAGCTTCTCAAGAAGCTGTAATGAAGGGAGTAGCAAGTCGCCTTTATATAGACCAACAAAGGTCCCTCTGGATGGGAAGAGCAGGAGACGGATCAGCTGGAGTCGATAGGTAACTCAGCCGATGCTGAAAAATCGGCTAATCGAAATTGACTCGGCTAATAGCCGAATCGATCGTATCCAATTGGGCTATATTTGTAAATAGTCATTTATGTATATGAGTATAAATATAGTTAGGGCAAGTCGTTAAGCATTATGAAAAAGGAGTTGCCTTTGTAACTAGAGTGTGTTGTGAGAGAGAGTGTGAGATTAGAAGTAACTTTGTTGTAACCGTTTGTTAGATGAAGACAAGCTCGAGGTTGTTGCCTGCGAGTCTCCTTGTATCCTCTCATACATAGTGTAACAGTTCGGAGACTGTGGGCTCCCGTGGTTTTTCCCTTTCAGGGTTTTCCACGTAAACATCTTGTGTCCTCTTGTTTGTGTATTCATTTTCTGTTCTTTCATTCCACTTATGAGTGATAATCGGTTGTGGCCGATCCCATAATCAACACACCTAAGGCACCTAGACCACCACGTGTTGCCACATGTCATAGGTCCATACAAGACATCACACAAGGATGCATAAAGAAGCCACAAATGCCTTTCCCCACACAACAGGCAATGCACCCAAACATAATAGAGTCATCCAAAATAGTTTGTATTATGAGGAAATGTAGTAATACAAAAAGTTGCAAAGAAACTCGGGGATTTGCACATAAAAATAAGCGAGCAACAACTAATTTCCAACTCATGAGGAAGAAGAAGAGATCATATTTGGTTAAATTTGAAGCACATGTGTATCCCAGGCAGCCCCTACTCCACCTATATGGATCACAGCCACATGAATCCACCTTTTTTAGTCCACAAAATTTAAGAAACACATTGATCAGTTACAATTTGGGAAGACTCAAGATCGCGATGGATTGATAGGAGAGCACTTTATCTATGCCCGTAACACCTTGCTCCCATTGCTAGCACACATCTTTAACAAACCTATATCTGAAGGTTTCACTACTACCTCAACAGAACATACCATTGTGCCAATTTTCAAGAGCAGAAACCCCATGATGTCAAGCAATCCTAGAGCCAGAATTGAGAGTGTGGGCAGAGAGGAATGGCTGCCACTGCTGGACAGGCAAGCGTTCGAAAGAGGTTCACAACTTTGGATCACATATTGACCCTCCCTAATCACGCAGGGCACTGCCCACAAAGAGAAGATTGATTGTCACTTTGTGGATTTCCAAAAATTCTTCAACACTGTAACACACTTCCCTCATGCAGCAGCTAGAAGCCCTTAGTGTCCCCACAGATATGGCATGCACTATATGAATCCATGTCATGAAAGGTGTGGTCTTCATATAGGTTGTCGGAGGCTATGGCTAGCACAGTTGGAGTAAAACAAGGATGCCTACTATCACCCACTCTCTTTAATCTCTATATAGATGAGGTATCACATTACATAGAGAGATTCAGGAGATCGGAAGGATGCTTAGCGAGTATAACCATACAAATATAACGATATGTTGATGACACTGAGCTTATTTCCAACTGTCTGAAGGGACTATAACTTAAACCATTGGTATGTCATTGAAATCACGTAACTTGAAATCTGACATGGATGCATGGATGCATGCCAACGCTCATCACCCTAAAAGCATTCTAGCTCAAAACGCATACACTTTCGTCAATAAGTTTATGAGTTCACCTAATTCCTTAAGAAACTTCCCTGGACTCCCCAATGTCGAAACAAGCAATGTGGAGCTTGCTTCAGTATTCTAATAATGCACAACATGCCAAAGGCAACCTCTCACATGCACTGGATTTGGTTGAGAGCTTGCTTGGTAGGCTTCCAAATGAAACTCCCTTATCCATAGTAGGAGGATTGCCTCCAACGTTAAACATCAAGGATGACAAGAGCAATCAATTGTTTCAAAACAAAAGGACATAGTAAGAGTTTTTAAGTTGGTAAGTTGGGATAATTTTTGGAGGACCTCTTTTTCAGCACATGGGAGGTTGGGGGGGAGGGGGAGAGAAAAAATAAAAACCAAAGTGATTCAAAAGGTAAAAAAGTAAACTTATTATTATTATTTTGCTTCTTTTGAATGGAAAACTTAGCAATAAATGTGCAGAAATTCTACTCTACAAGTTAATGAAGAGGTTATCTACGCTATATACACATACATACATTTCCTTTCAATCCAAATGCATTCATTTTATTCATGTGGTTTCTCTCACTTGATAAACCTAAACCTTTGACTTGCATTTTACCCATGGCCTAAGTGATTTTGGATCTAACACGGACGACATCCAGACGACATCCAAATGACAAAATGAATACTGATGAAGACATAGAAATTGCAAAATGGAGAATAAAACATATTAAGGATCAAGTTCTGGGAGATTTATGCTTGGGATATGCCTTAGGCCATAATTATAATTTGGGCAAGGCCATAAATGTAATTTGGGGATAAATCTTCACAGATAAGATAAGGCGTGCCTAAAAGAGAAATGGAGATAGGCACGAAGAAAAAGCAGCACCAATAGTGGAAGGCGTTTTTTTAACTCTGGTTGCGTTATTTTTGGAGAACAACAGGCCTATAAAAGAGAGGGCTGTGTTCTACAATGAAAGAGGAAGAAAATGAAAAATCACATGCTTTTCTAGGAGGTTGATGTGGCTGCACCGTGGTGATAAAGTAGAGGTGCAGGTTTCTGTTGCCGTCATTGTATGACATCAAGCAATATTGGTTGAGAAGATTCTGATCAGCACCATGTTCTCCATCTTAATATAGTTCCAACAAGTATTTGCATGTAAAAAACCAAACTCTACAGAGGGAGAACAGAGTCAGTGAACTTCGGTGTTAGAATCAGTTGATGTCAATGTTTAACCTGTTTCTTTCCTATCAGAGGCTAGGGGAGTCCAAATTGGTTGTCATTTGTTTCTGTGTATTCCTCTTATAAAACTCAATCTTTTCATCTTGGTGAAGGCTAGAACTTGAGACCTCTTGCCACATCATTCTGAATGATTTCACTTGTAAGAAGTCATGGACTAACACTATTTTTTGCACTCTCACAATATGCTGAAACATCACAATGGTTTGAATCATATGGCATAAGCCTAAATGCACTACTCCTACTCCAATATAGCTTGGATTGTTCCCATCTAAACATGACCACAGCAAAAAAGAATAGTGATTGAGCAAATAATTAGCAAGTTGGATAATAGAACATAGATGAACCCCATAACATCTCTTCATAGAAAGATGGCCAACTATAAGGCATTGTTTTCACACATTGGAGAATGGATTCATCATCAGGCCCTCTTATATGGACATACATCTATCCCATGTGTTACACAGTGTGCCAATGCAGCTGCAGACCTCTTACATCAGTTAGAGATTGAGGTAGGCAAATATGTGCACACCCCACTAAAAGAAAGAATTTACCAATTGTGTTATCATTGAAGTGGGATCTGAAGAACACTTTGTTCATCATTGTAGCATTTTTTATGGAATAAGAGGGTGATAACATGTCCCCTTTAACCAAGGCCTTGACCCACTATGCAAGATAATGGAATATGAGGACCAACAATGCTTGGTGTTGTTCTTGCTAAAACTCAAGAGACATAGGGAGAAGATATTCGAGGACTATAATACAACCACACAACTTCATCAACAAAGAACAATCACAAATTTCTTTAGTCCCATCAATCCTGCTCATGCTAAAAGTCAATCAAGGGCTGCACAAGTGGGCTCCCCAAAGGAACATTGCAAAGGGGTAGCAATTTATCATGCACATAGGGCTGGGCCTCATGGACAATGATCTTGCCAACCTTGTCAGCGATAAACAAAGGCCATTACCTCCAGCTATTTTAGATGCTTCCCTTGCTTTCAAGATTTCTCCATTCTGGATCAACCTATGCTAAAGATCTTTGGAAGCCAAATTACAATCTATCTGGCTTGAGAATCTTACATGTACACCACAGGATTCTTTCGTAGCTTTTATTTTTATTTACTTTATTTACTTTATTTACTTTACTTACTTAGTTACATTTATTTGGTTTGATGTTTTCAAAGACAAGAAATTTTTTATGATATAATCTCTTCTTTGGTCTTTCAGACCATTTTGGCCTCTGAAAAGACATTAATCTCTCTCTCTCTCTTTTGGTAATCTCTCTCTCCCACCCCCCCCCCCTTTGCCATCTTTACTTGATTGCTTGCAGATCCTCACTTGTAAACTTATCAAAAATCTATTCAATTTCCGATTATCTTTTATTTTATGATAGAAAAACAAACATTTTCAAATAAGAGAAGTAGAATGGATTGGAGATACTTACTTGTGACCAAATCATGGTCATCCTCATTATTATAGACAAGGGCAGCTGCATAACCTGCATTTTGGGCATTCTCGACCTTTGACACAAAATTGCAATCACCTCGTTCTATTAAAAGAAAGGTTGGAAAGGTAGAATCAAGTGCTTGAAGAGGTATACAAGCATTTGATGGATTTGCTGCAGACAATATTCCTACAATACCAGCTCCAGCAACTCTCCGAGCTGAAATCAATATATATACATAAATGCAACTGTTAATGATGTAATTTACAAGTTATATGTCACAAAAAATGAAAGAAACTTCCCAAGCAACTTCTACCCAAACATTCTACAAATAATGTGAATCAAAAGCTGATGAAAACATATCCAAATGTGACTCATCATTAGTTTCACTTTCAGATTAGATGCACCTAATAAAATTCATTTCTAATTTGATTGGTAAGAAATTCCTTTACAATGATGGTCCTCATTAAAATCCAAAATGAGAGAGCACTAGAAAAAAAGGCTAAGAAGCACATTTTGCACATGCGATACAATGGCCTAGTGGAGATTTTTTAATGGGATGTAGTTCCCAATGTTTATCCTACATTTATGGTGATTTATGTCTTCGATCTTCAACTACATTTCTCGTATAATGTGGATGTGACAACGCTCTTCCTTGGCCTCATGTTCGGATAGTTTATTCATCACATCGAGCACAAGATCCATAATATTGACTAAACACTCTTAAAATTGTGACATGAATTGGGAGGGTAGATCGCTTTTTGCCATTTGTCATGGGATCTTGAGAGTGAATGCCACCATCCAATGCACGTCAAGGTGCTCTATTTTCTTCCTTTCACCTCTATTATGTGGGTTGGATACATATTTTGATTACTTAACAAGGTATTTTACCTATGCAAATAAAGTATTTGCTACCTGCCAAACCTAATTTCGTTTTTCTGGGTCATTTACATCAGGTCTCTCCACGTCTGTTTCGAAGCGATTTACTGAGTGGCAGACTGCACATGCAAGACCCTAGAGTAGGAAAGGATCCCATTTGTGGTTAATGTGTTGGGCATGTACAGAAGTCATAAGTTCGCTGTTTGTGCCTTTGCTCGCAGCTCATGCAATCGGTCTGGCATGCAATGACTCTTTTATTATGCCACATTGGACTATACACATGTGGCTTATCTTGGGACTAACACATGTGGCTTATCTTGGGACTATACACATGTGGCTTATCTTGGGACTATACACATGTGGCTTATCTTGGGACTATACACATCTTGGGGGCTATTTATTTGGTTGCAACACAAGCTTGGCATTCATTAAGTCTGTGAGGGGCTTTTCCAGAATCCCGTATTTATGCGCAGGTTTTTGGGTATCCAACATGTTCAGATGTCAAGATCAACCACATACCTTGTGTGTGAACACACTCCTTGGGTCACATATGTGCTAAATCCACTATTGTAATAAATGAATGAGATACATCTTGTATTGAATGAAGTGGATGCTTTGGATATCCCACTCACTCTCCCATCATCATAGATTGGTTCAAACTATCTCCCATCATGATAGATTGGTTCAGACTATCTCCCATCATCTACACTATCCCCAAAATCATTTCAAGACATCCATTAGGATCACGATCATCATGCTTTAGGAAAGCTAACACTTTTATTTCTAATTCAATATGGAAAATATGAATTCACCCACATAGGCTAATCTGTCTTAGGTCAATGTTGGCCTAATAGATGTTAATATATCTTTCTTTCTTCCTCTCCTCAACACACATATACACACAACTCACACATATCTTAATCTATTCCGTTGCATAGAACTATATTCTCCAGTTCCTTGCACAATATGCATGCTAGACATGATTCCACGTGAATACTTTGGAGAGCATCACAGGGACACAATCTTTGTCACATTAGGTGCATCTTGAGGAGTCAATGCTCCCACGTATACAGGGATGAGCATCAAATTACACCCCACACTTGGACCATTATTTGGCCTGACCATTATTTGGCCTAAGATGATTGATACATTGAAGACTAAACGGCAATGTTTGAAAAAAATTCGTTTATGATGTATTTTCCAAGAGCACTTTTGAAAAAACATCGATTGTGAAAAATAATCAGTGGTTCACGTATCCTTCAATTCCGTGGTCTAAAGGTTTATCACTTCTCAAGAAAAATCCTTAAGTTGAAAAATGTGTTAAGTTTATTATCGCTTTACTTACTAACTATGAAATATTCCTAAATAGAAAGTATGTGTTGTAAATTCAGAATATAATGATAGCATTAGTTTATACGTATTTTGTATTATCTAAATAGTAAATTATAGTATAGTGAATTTACATGTATTTTGTAGTGATTGTCAATATAGAGAGCAAGAAAGAAATTCTTATTACCTTGGTGTGTCACAAGCAAAATCTACTTGACCTTTTTCATTCTGATGTATAGAACATGTCTGCCAAGTCTATGTATGGGAGGCACTTTTTACTTTGTTTCCTTTGTTGACGATTGCTCTAGAAAATTTTGATTCCTTGTTGAAAAGTAAAAGTGATGCCTTTCTTGTGTCTCAGAAGTTTCATGCATTTGTGACTACCCATGCAGGTTAAGAAAAGTGAAATGTCTACATACAGACAATGCTGGGGATTTCACTAGTGCTGAATCTCAGATATTTTGTGATTCTCGTAAGCCCTGCATAGCCCCTCTTTTAATGGTATCGCTGAACAATAGATAGATAGATCGATAGATATTTTTTAGCGTCCATAGAGAGGCCAATATTGACCTATAGGACCTAAATACAAAAGTTATCTTAATGTGTGTCTCCTTCCTAAGAAGGGATATTCATCCTTTGAAGCACCAAGTCTCGTTGTGCGAATAGAACTCTGTGTGAGAAAGTGAGATGCATGTTGTCCACAATTTATCCACCCTAAAGTTTGGTGAGACAACTACAGTTCATGTTTGCAATCAATCTCCTAATCCTACATTAAAAGATGGAATTCCTGAAGAGGTTTGGTCTTGCAAACCTGCTTCATATGACCACTTACACATCTTTGATAGTGATGCCGAGCTTAAGCACTATTAAAGCATTCTTTTGTTACTGCTAATAGGCATTTCTTATCATTATTATTTTGATCTACGATTGTTGATTTTCCATCCTTTCACAGGGAGCACAATGGAAAATGACACTTCATAATGGGGCAGTCCATTGTAAGGAGAGAGAGAGGTTGATTGAGGTATAGAGTACTTGTTAATCCATCCCATAAAATTGTATCTCCCTTCCTCTCTCTCTCTCTCATTCTCTCTCTTCATATATTCGTGAGAGTGATTATAAGTAATTGCTTCACTTATTTTACCACGGGCCTACCGAACTGACACGATAACTAAGCTAGCATTGCAGGTAAATCATTTATATCGGACTAATTAAAATAATTCCTACAGCATTCCCACTGTCATTAGATCACTTGGATATTTTTAACGTTTTCCTATTGTCCAAGTGGCCAAAGTGCGCACTTGCTAGTTTATATGGCCTCACCTCATTCGTTCAAATGGAAGAGGGTTAAAGTTGACATTATAAATTTTGAAATTTTTTTATAAAAAGCTTTTAAAGAGTGATATTTGCAAAATCTTTTATGTTAAATCTATGCAAATTTAAGTTGATAATTCTCTTTTTCAAGCTACAGGGTTAAAAAAATCTAGCATTTTAGCATTTTTCAAATACTGGCCAATGGGATGCATCAACTAGCTCAATCGGGGAGGCTGACTAGATAAGGCCAGCTTTCATCAAAATTTGGTGGTACCATTGGTCACTCCTTTTGACTTTTGACTTGACACCATTACATGGAAATAATAACCCCATTATGGTTATTTGTATGGTATATTTCAGTGACATAGTTGAAGTACTTGGCTATAGGCATTTTATATATTATGATTTATACTTTTCTGAACACGAGCCAATATGGCAATTCTTAAGGATTTGTTGTACAGATAGCATACACAGCCTGTTTTCTTAAGGTGCCAAAATGACAATTATACCAAATTTCTGTCCCTGGCATCATTATAAAGGAGTAATTGCTAGCTTCACACTGCATTACTACCCAATCTGATTTTAATGATTTATCCTATGAAGCTAAGAGAGGAAGGTAGAATGCTCCAACAACTCTCTACGGAGCTCTACATATATAAAATTATCATAACACAGCCTATTATGTTGCCTGACATTGATCCATTTCGCTAATGCCATCTTTTTGTTCTTATTGTTCATCGGTGTTGAATGAAATGGTATGATTTGTGGGGATACATTGAACTTATAACAATTCTGTAGAAATTTTCTATATTTCTGGTATACCTGGCTGGAGTGAGGCCTCCTTTTCTGAACACTATGGCCTTGAGCCATCATTCGACATTACATCCTATATTATATGGTATACCTAACAACATTCATTTGGACATTTTATTCACATCATCACAAAAACTAATGGCCTCAAGATCGCATGCCCACCTTTACTTTCTGCATTCTCCATGATAGATGTTCAATACACATACATTGGATCAATAGTAGGTTCATCAAGTGTATGTACATACATGTCTACAGATAGAAGATATATGTGTATGTATCAGACTACATGTTCTTCTTATGGCTATGCCCACCCATCTGGAAGCCATAAAAGAATTGTATATAGGTTCATAAAAGGATTTCAAAAATAGCATAATGCTGACTATATCAATAGTAGGTTCATCAAGTGTATGTACATACATGTCTACAGATAGAAGATATATGTGTATGTATCAGACTACATGTTCTTCTTACGGCTATGCCCACCCATCTGGAAGCCATAAAAGAATTGTATATAGGTTCATAAAAGGATTTCAAAAATAGCATAATGCTGACTATATCATTCTGAGGAATTCTTCTAGACCTTCATTTGGAAATTCAATTTCCAGATCAAATACTATGTATACTATATGCATGCGTATGTATGCATACATGCACTTTTATCTTGTGTTTCCCATATCCTCCATAACAAAACGCACACATTATCCACATGATAGAAACCAAACCAACAAATAACAAAAGATGATTTGACGACAATACAGAGCAAAAGAAGAAATAAGAAAGATAGGAAGAAACACTTACAAAAGCTCGCTTCCACATCAGGGAAGGCTATGGAGTCACCAGATGGAGTGATAAGGAGAAGGGTGTCACTGACTCTTCCTAGAAGAAGAGTAAAAATGACGACGATGAGACCTACCATACTCAGCATCACTTCTCTCCGCCTCAGAAGCCATGCCCATCCTTCCGTGTCTCTCTCTGCCCCGGTCTCTGGCTCTGAGTCTGTCTCCGTATCGTTCTCCTCCATGCTTGGCATCTTCTTGAAAATCGCCTTCTTTATCCTGTTTCTTTCTTTCTTTTCTTCTTCTAATGATCTTCTTCTTCTGATTTTCTTCTGATTTTCTCCTCCTCTGTTTCTTCTGATTTTCTCTGATTTTCTCCTCCTCTGTTTCTTCTCTCCTTTTTCCTTCGCTGATGAAAAATCAAATGAAATTTAGTCAAAAGCCTTTATTTATTTCCCAGAGATGCCCTCCAGTTTCCATTATTTCCTAATATATGCCCTTCCCTTCCTTTCAACACGTCTTCATTTACATGTCCATCAATTCCTCGATTCATCGATCCGTCCATCATATGTCCGCTAATGCAATTCATCGATCGTATTATCCATTATATCATTACTCTGGGTTGAATTATGTAGCCTCATTTCCTTTTGACAATATGTTACACCATAACATGTTTTCTACAATACTAGAACTCTTTTTTATCTAAGTTTTATTTTACTTTATTTTTATTTATCGATGATTGGGTACACACACCCCATTTTTGTTGTAAACCAATTGTCTCATGGGCCAATTTTGGACTTAGAAGACGTTAAATAATTCATTCTTTCTCTACGGTGTTTAATAGCTGAAATAATGAAACAATTCACAATTCATCGTCAATTATATACCCATACATTCAATCGGCTACTTTGAGCAAGTATTGTCGCCTTCTCCTTTTCTTGTGATTAATTCACCGTGGTGGTAAGCTTTAGGATCTATGAATGCGACACTGCCTTTGTCTTTCATGTCGCTTTGTTCAACCCTATATTTTTCTTAACTCACTAGATGCCACTATATAATGTACGGGTCGAACATATCTAGACAACCTTACCAATTTGAGCTACAGCCTACAACATCTTCTAGGCTTTCTCTACATCTCTCTTTGTTGACCAAGGGCACTCAAGGAACTCACAATTTGCTTTCACATCCCTTCTTGTCTATTTTTTATGCTATTTTGGGTGATCCACATATCCTTGTCAAAATGCCAACAAGTTTTCTCCACCTTATCATGTGGAAATTTTGAAGCATTTGATTCACATGTACGACTTATAATAGTGTGGTGTGCATGTGTTCCTTTGTGCAACCCTTTTAGCACACCCGTTTTAGCATGCATGTAGCTAAGCCAACCCAAATGGGTACCTTTGTATCGACTATAAATTGAGCAATAAGTAAGAAGCTAAGTAGGCTAGTTTTGATATCCTATGTGCATTTCACATAATTGGTGGAGATGACAAGCAAAATTTTAGCCGCTAACACCTCGTTCATGGCGTCCCAAATCCCTCTCATTGCCTTCGAAGGTGATACCCCTATGCAACCTGAGTTCCCGCAACATCATGAGTGGCCACCCCACTTCCAAATGGAGCAGCTCTTGTGAATCCTCTCCAACACTATGCTTCAAATCAGCTCTTGAAACTGACCCCTGGGGTGTTGATGGAAGAGCCAACCCCCCACGTCCAAGCATTTGCCTCTTCCGCTTCGTAATTATGTACCACTCTCACCATCATCAATCACTCCACCCACACCGTCTTGTTCGACTCTGGTAGTAGGATCTCTTCCATTAGTGTCGCCTTAGTTCACTAGTTAGGCCTCACAACATCCGCCACTCCCTCCCTCCAATTCTTTTTTGGCAATCACCAACATCTATATCACTCTCGCACGCAACCTCGTTGCATCGTCACCTTAGGCAAACTCACTTTCTCACACCACTTTTATGTCTTGCCCCACCAACTCTTCCCCCTCACATTAGGTTGTGATTGGTTCCTCAAGTGTCACACTATAATTGATCTCGTTGCCCACCAAGTTCTTGTCCCACGAGCTCCCATGATCCCCCTCCTATACGATAGCCCTCTTGTCCCCCACCTCATATATGTCTAGGTGACCCTCAATCCACGGGAGCGATTGATCTCTATCTGCCTATAGCTCTCCTATCCCCCACCTCAGGCAAGTCTAGGTGGACCTTAGTCCACAGGAGCGATTGATCTCCATCCGCCAATTGCTAGCTTGTTTTCCATCACTAGCCCCATCCAACTATTATCTTATGTCCTCAATGTCGTTCCAACTCAACTAGATGTCCAACCTGTGTTTATGTCCCCATACCATCCTTGGGACCAATGGTCTCACCGAACGCCTCAACAAGACCCTCAAGCGGGAGGTTTCCGCACGAATCAACCCTTTTCGAGCACTCTATGGGCGTGACCCTCGTGTTGAGAAGCAAGCTCAACAAAGCTATGTGATGCTTATTCAGAAATAAGCTATAGTAGTTATTAGCTAATTAGCTACAAGTGGAAATAAAGGTGAAACAAACTATTTAGTTATGCACAGTTATTTAGCTACTGACAGCTAATTAGTTGCATATATAAGTCACTTATAACTTAGGTAAAAAGTAAGTAGTAAAGTGAGTAAGAGTGAGAGTAGAGAGAAGAACAGAAAAACAGAAAACTGATTAGGGCGAGTTGAGCTCTGCGTGTAATTGAATAGAAGCTTTTGGACTATGCAAAGGTAAGTCTCCTTCCCCTTCCCCTTTCTTTCTTGAGCACTAAATGATCCAACACATCACAATCTATTGTGCACACAGAAGAGCCATAGCGCCTTCGTAACATGGTATCAGAGCTAAGTTGCTCATAAAGAAGATTAGAACAATACAGATCTGAGAAAGGTTGTTTCTCTGTTTGCTTATTTGAATCAGAGAGTTGTCTGTGAAGTTAATCATAAAAAAAAAGCCCTAATTGAAAGAGAGATGGTTGCTGAAAATGCAAGCCAAATAGTCACAGAAAAGCTAGATAAAAACAATTTCCCGGCGTGGAAATTCAGAATGACAAATTTCCTGATGGGAAAAGGATACTGGGATTACATTGAAGGAGACCTAGAAGAGGCTCCAGAGATCCTTGAAGAAAATGCAATTGTTGCACATATTAAAGCATTTAAGGAATGGAATCAAGGGGCAAGAAAGGTATTGCATTGGCTCTCACTTAGCATCTCAAATTCGATGCTTGGACACATACAGGATGTTATGCTTCCAAAAGAAGCTTGGGACAATTTAGTAAAACTGTTTGCAGTGAACACAAAGGCTAGAAAGCTTCAGTTGAAGACTGAGCTAAATACCTTGGAAAAAGGTAAGATGTCAGTGAATGAGTATGCTCTGAAAATAAAGAGCATATGTGAATCACTTGCTTCTATCAATGTGAAGGTAGAAGATGATGATAAGGTGGAAATATGCTTAAGAGGTTTAGGACCTCAATATAAAAGCTTCAGAACATCTATTCTCGCAAGGGATAGTGTCTCAAGTTTTCCAGATCTGGTTTCAATGCTTGTAGTGGAAGAAAGAAATCAGATGGATGATGTAAACAAAGGAAACTCTGAGACTTAGGGGCAAGCCCTCTACAATAGTGCTGGAAGAGGCTAAGGAAGAGGCCATGGAAGATTTGGTTTAGCTAGAACCAACAACAATTATCAAGGAAGAGGACAACAGGCTGTAAGTGGAAGAAACAACATCAGAGGCAGGGGGAGCAATTGAGGTAGAGGTAAGCAAACTTATTTGAATGATGATGGTTGTTAGTATTGTGAAAAACTAGGCCATACACAGGTTGAATGCTATAAAAAGCAAAATGATGAAAAAAGAGGGAAGAGATAGCAAAATAATTATGCCTCAACTAGTGAAGACTGTGATAAAGATGGTGCATTTGTGGTGCAACATGAAACAACAACAATGGTTGAATGTTCACAGAGATGTAATGAAGAGTTTATGTGGTATGTAGATTCTAGGGCATCTAATCATATGACATGACATGCAAATTGGTTTGAAAGTCTAAGAGAACCAGAGATTCCTGGTTATGTACAAACAAGTGATAATACTACTCACCAAATAGAGCATGTTGGAGATATCCCATTGTGGGAAGAAAATGGAAAAACAAAATATATGTTGAATGTTATGCATGTACCAAACAAAAAATCTAATTTCTGTTGGACAGACAGTGGAGCAAGGAATGCAAGTTAAGTTTAATCAAAGTGGATGCTTTATAGAGAAATATTACGAAAGGAAAACGTCAAGGAAGAATGTTTGTGTTAGATGTGGATATGCCTAAAAAGATTACAACCATGTTTGCAAAAGGAATGAGTGTGATCTCATATGTGGAAATGTGGCATAAAAGAATCGGTCACATAAGTATGCAAACATTGAAAAATATGTTGAGGAAAAAAGCAGTGGCTGAACTGCCTAAGTTAAAAGACTGTGAGATGAGCAAAATATGTGAAGCATGTCAATATAGAAAGCAAAACAAGTTGCCTTTCCCTCATGAAAGACATGAAAGCAAAAATTTGTTTGATTTGGTACATAAAAATGTATGGGGACCAACAAAAAATGCATCAATTAGTGGATGTAAGTTTTATGTAACTTTTATTGATGATTGTTCAAGGAAAACATGGGTTTACTTCATGAAAGAAAAAAGTGAAGTATTTGATTGCTTTCGTAAGTTTAAATGTATGGTGGAAAAGCAAGCTGGAACTAGAATAAAATGCTTAAGATCTGATGGAGGAGAAGAGTACTTCTCAAATGAATTTTCTGATTTTCTATGCAATCAAGGGATAAGGAGACAATTCACATGTAGATATACTCCACAACAAAATGGAGTTGCCAAGAGAAAAAACAGAACTCTGGTGAACATAGCAAGAGCCATGATGACTGAAAAAAATATATCATTGTACTATTGGGCAGAAGCTGTAAACACGGCAAACTACATTCTAAATAGGTGTATAACCTTTGGAGTACATGAGGTAACTCCTGAAGAATGTTTCTATGGAAGGAAACTTAGCTTAGGACACTTGAAAGTGTTTGGATGCCTTATGTTCATGTACCTGTTGAAGTAAGAAGTAAGCTTGATCCAAAAGCTGAAAAATGTGTTCTTGTTGGATATTCAGAGGAGCAAAAAGGGTATAGATGCTATAACCCTTTGACAAAAAAGATTGTGGTAAGTTGGGATGTAATTTTTGATGAGTTGGGCAGTTGGTACAGCCCAAAACAAAATGTAGAAACTGATGAAGACAATGAAAATGAAGACAGAGATAAATCTAAAAATGTTAGAGATTGCCATGGAGATGGAAACAATGTTGGACAACAAAGTTCCACATCAATGGAATGTACTGGACCATCTGAAAGCTCAGGTAGTAAATTTGAATCTAATGCATAGAGTGGAAAAAATGCAAGACACAAAAAATATGATGATATAAAGGGAAAATAGAAGATGCTAGAATATGAAATGCTTGATGATGGGTTTAGAAACATGGAAGATGTAGACTCAGATACATCATTGGATGATGAGCTTGGTATATGGGCCATGAAAATCCCTAGTATGGAAAAAGCAATGAAAGATGCAAATCAGAAACTGAGAAGATCAGATAGAGAGAAAAAGATTGTTGAAAGATTTGGCTATGACACATATGTGGCTATGCATTATGCATACATGTCTAAAGTGGTACAAATCCCTGATCCAAACAACTTTGATGAAGCAAAAGCTGAGAAAAAATGAGTGAATGCAATGCAAGAAGAAATAGATGCATTGGCTGAAAACATAACATGGGATTTGGTAAAGTTACCGAAAGAAAAAAATGTTGTAGGTTGCAAATGGGTCTATAAAACAAAGCATGATTCCAATGGGAATGTAATTAGACATAAAGCAAGACTTGTGGCAAAGGGATATGCCCAGATGCAAGAAATTGACTATGATGAAACATTTGCACTGGTTGCAAAGATGGCAACATTGAGAACACTACTTGCTGTGAGTGTAGCCAAAAGATGGGTTCTGCACCATATGGATGTAAAAAATGTTTTTTACATGGTAACTTAGAAGAAGAAGTGTATATGTGTCAACCACCAGGTTTTGAAGATAAGAAGCATCAAGAATATGTATGCAGGCTTAAAAAGGCTCTCTATGGATTGAAACGAGCATCAAGGGCATGGCATAAAGAACTTTCAAAATCTCTGAAAAAATTTGCTTTCAAAATGTCAAAGGCTGATCCATCATTGTATGTAAAAAGGATAAATGATTGCATTGTTTTTATTTTGATTTATGTTGATGATTTAATCATTGGAGGTGATTCCATGGATGAAATAAGAAAGCTGAAAAAAACTCTGGAAATGCAATTTCATATGAAAGATTTGAGAGAGCTGAGATACTTTCTTGGCATTGAGATGATCAGATATGAAAGTGGTATATACATGTTGCAAAAACAGTATGCAACAACTATGTTGAAGAAGTATGGAATGCTTGGATGCAAACCTATTGGTGTACCACTAGGTAAGAACTGCAAATTGAGGGTTGATCTGGGAGCCAAAATAGAAGATGTAAACATGTACATGTCTATGGTGGGCAGCCTCATATATTTGACTATAACAAGACTTGATCTGAGTTATGATGTTGGACTAGTTAGCCAGTTTATGCAACAACCCACAAAGCCACACTTGGACTGCATTAGAAGAATCTTGAGGTATGTAAAAACTACCTAGAACTATGGATTGTTTTACAGGGCTGATTTGGACATAAAGCTGGAAGGATATACAAATGTTGATTGGGCTGGAAGCCAAACTGACAGAAGATCCATAAGCGGATATATGTTTACATTGGGAAGTGCAACCATTTCATGGAGTAGCAAGAAACAAGCTACAGTTGCACTATCAAGTACTGAAGCTAAATATAGAGGAGCTGCAATAGCCACCTGTGAAGAGGTATGGATCAAAAGATTGCTTTCTGATTTGGGAGAATATATAGATGGTGTTGTCACAATTTGGTGTGACAATATGAGCAACATTCAACTGGCAAAAAACCCAGTGTTCCATGCAAGAACAAAGCACATTGAAGTGCATTATCACTTTGTTAGAGAAAAAGTGATTGATGGAGAAGTGGATATGCTGTATGTAAGTACAAATCAGCAAGTTGCTGATATTCTTACGAAGGGATTGAGCATGGAAAAACATACACAGTTTAGAGACATGATGGGAGTTATAACCATCAGCATGGTAGCTGAAAAACATGAAGAAAAGAAGATTGAAGATGATCCCAAGAAAGGATAAGTTGAGCTTGAGGGGGAGTGTTGAGAAGCAATCTCAACAAAGCTATGTGATGCTTATTAAAAAATAAGCTATAGTAGCTATTAGTTAATTAGCTACTAGTGGACATAAAGGTGAAACTGTTGGAGACAAGGTCGTCTATGCGGAAGATCAAGAAGCATTCGATTCTGTTCTGTACCTGCGTATGACAGATTTTAGGTCGTTGCACAGAGATAGAGAGAGAGAGAGAGAGAGAGAGAGAGAGAGGCACAAAACGACTCTTTCTATTCCATAAAGCAATAATACAACCCAACCTTACAAAAAGGTTACAAGGTCACTATATATAGTGACAGACTTAGGGCATCTACCATTTATGCTAATTACACAAATGGCCCAAACTTGATCTATACAAAGGGATAGTGTGAATACGTCCATTATACACTTGTATTCGACACTCCCCTGTAATGGGCGTATACATGGGTTATCTAAGATTACAGGCATAAACCTAGGTTCTCGGACATATCAGTTTTGTTCGAGTCGGCAGGGTCCGAAGGCAGAAGACCGAACTGGTCGGGTCGGAAGAGTTGAAGCCGATCATTAAGGAACTGATGTCGGTTGTCGGAAACCATCCTGCGATGTGTCCGGCTCTAACCGGACTGGTTTGTCGTTACGCCCATCTGATGCCGAAGGGACCGAAAGCGGTCTGCCGAAAGACACTTGGTCATTCCATCTGCGACATTGTCGGTTGTGGATATTTTCTCTAGACCGATTTTCCCTGAAATGACGCAGTCCCGAACGAAGTGATATCGAACGTCGATATGTTTGCAGGCGTTGTGGTGAACCGGATTTTTCGACAAGGCAACAACACCTTGACTGTCGCTATAGACAACTGGGGCCGAGTCATGGTCGACTTGTCGAAACGTGTGCGCCAGCCGGCCGAGCCACAAAGCTTCTTTTGCAGCGTCGGACGCAGCTACATATTCTGCTTCGGTCGTTGAGGTCGCTGTGCACTCCTGAAGTTTCGACTTCCACGAAATTGCTCCATTGCCGAATTTGAAGCAGTATCCAGTTGTTGATTTCCGACTGTCTATACAGCCGGCGAAGTCCGAGTCGGTGTAACCGACTACGCCTATAGTTGAGTTCGGACCGAAAAGAATGTCGTGGTCTTTTGTGCCAGCCAAATATTTGAACACATGCTTGACTGCGTTCCAATGCGATCGGCCAGGATTGTGCATAAATCTGCTAACGACTCCTACGGCATGAGAAATATCAGGCCGTGTCGCGACCATCAGGTACATAAGGGAGCCGACTGCCGGTGCATACGGTACCGACTTCATATCTTCCCCCTCCGGACCGGATGTCGGGCAGTCTCGCTGAGAGAGCCGAAGATTCATGGGGAGCGGGGTTGAAGCAGATTTGGCTGATTGCATGTTGAAGCGTTCCAAGACACGTCCGATATAGTCGGTCTGAGACAAAAAAAGATGTCGTTGATCGCGATGCCGACTAATCTTCATGCCAAGTATGTGTCGTGCCGGACCGAGGTCCTTCATGGCAAACTTCAACCGCAGTTGCCGAATGAGATCGGCAAGTTCGCCCGCGTGGCGTCCAGAAATTAGCATGTCGTCCACGTAAATGATGAGGAAGATGGGGGTGATCCATCTTGAGCTGTGTTGGTAAAAAAACAATGGTCCTCATCGCTTTTTGAGAAGCCGATCGATTGGATGAAGTCGTCGAACTTCTTGTACCATTGTCGCGGTGCCTGTTTGAGGCCGTATAGACTCTTCCTGAGTCGGCAGACTAGATGTTCTTGGCCAGTTGCCACGAAGCCTTTTGGCTGCTCCATATAAATTTCCTCTTCAAGATCACCATGGAGGAATGCTGTTTTGACATCTAGCTGAATCAGCTCCAAGTTGTCGGCTGCCACTACGCCGAGTAGAAAACGAAGGGTTGTCATTTTCACCACTGGTGAAAAAATCTCGTCGAAGTCGACGCCATATTCTTGTCGGAAGCCCTTCGCAACTAATCTGGCCTTGTACTTTGGGGTGGTCGAATCAGACGTCTCTTTTAGTCGATAAACCCACTTGCAAGGAAGAGCACGTCGGTTCCTAGGTAATTCGACCAGATCCCAAGTCTTGTTTGCCCGAATGGAGTGCATTTCCGACTCCATCGCCAGATGCCAGGTGGCGGAATCGACAGATGTCGATGCTTCTTCGTAAGACGTCGGTTCGCCGGCGTCGGTGAAGAAAATTCCAGGAGAATACCTCTCCGGAGGTTGCGACAGTCTCTCGGATCGTCGAGGTATGATTGGACTGGTCGCATCGGGTATCGAGGTCAGATGGTCCGAAAGCTGCTGTGCCGAGTCAGAGTTGTCCGAATCGGTAGTGTAAGGTTCAACTACCCGTGAAGCTGACCGTGTGTTAAGAGCGGGGCCTTCTTGAAGGGTCGGCACATCGGAAAATGTTACCCTTCAGACTTCGATCGGTGTTTTGACTGATGGATTCATAGCCGACTCGTTGAACACAACGTCCGAACTTCGGACGATTTGTCTGCGTTCGGGATCCCAGAGTCGGTATCCCATTTCGCCGTCGGATCCATATCCAAGGAAAATGCATTTCCTGGACCGAGGTGCAAGTTTTCGGCGATCATCTTTCGGAATAAGGGCGTACGCCTCGCATCCGAAGATCCTCAGCTTGTCGTAATTCGGCTTACTGCCGATCCATAGTTCCTGAGGAATTTGAAGTCCTAGAGGTCTGCTTGGCGACATATTGATTATTTGTACTGCCGTGAGTAGAGCCTCTGCCCAGAAGCCATCTGACAGTCCGGAGTGTTGGAGCATGGAAACTATCCGTTCTTGGATTGTCCGATTCATGCGTTCGGCAATCCCGTTTTGCTCCGGACTGTGTGGTGCCGTAAATTCACGTCGGATGCCGCGTTGTCGGCAGAATTTGACGAATTCTTCTGATTTGAACTCTCCCCCATTGTCGGTCCGAAAGCATTTCAGTTTTCGGTCGGTTTGATTTTCTACCATAGCGAGCCAATCGGAGAAGATCGAGAAGACACGATCTTTGGTGCGAATTGGATAAGCCCACACCTTTCGAGTCGAATCGTCAATAAAACTGACGAAGTAAGAGGCACCGCCAAGAGACTGATGCGGCATTGGGCCACAGACGTCCGAGTGGACCAAATCGAGAGGTCTCGTTTCTCTTGGTGTTGATGTCGGGTGTGATGCGGCTGCTTGTTTGCCATATTGGCAATGCTCGCAGAATTGATGGTCGGAGAAGGAGAGTTTAGGGATGTATCCGGCTCTAGATAGATGCGTAATGCCGGCCTTGTTGAGGTGTCCTAATCTTCTGTGCCATAGTGATGACACAGGAATATCCACCAAAAACAGGTTACCCTCTCTGAGCGTAACATGTAACGGATACAGTGAGTGTATCTTGGGTCCTCTAGCAAGCAGGAGGTTCCCCCTGTGGAGTGTCCACCCTCCCGAAGAAAAACCGGCACGAATGCCGTCTTCATCTAGTTGTCCGACTGAGATCAATGGCCTTGAGAGCTCGGGTACATGTCGGACATTGTGAAGTACAAGTGTAGAGCCACCTACAAGGTTGAGCTCTACTGTGCCGATTCCAATGATGTCACAGTGTTGCGAGTTACCGACTCGAACTGAGTCGGAGTGACGGATCGTATATTGCCGAAATTGGGATCGATGAGGAGTCACGTGAAATGACGCGCCCGAATCTAAGAGCCATGTGCTCGATTCTTCAGTCGTGAGCAAAACTTCTGATCCGACTGGATTTTCGATTGATAGTATATTCGGGTCGTTTGGTAGTACATCAGCTGAGAAGCTGACGTAATTGATCTCCTCATGCCGGCGACTCTTCTTGTCTGATCTCTGAGACTTGTCGTTCTTGTTCTTGAGTGCGCGGCAGTCGGCTTTGATGTGTCCGGGTTTCTTGCAATAGTTGCAGATTCGATTATCCCGTGACTGGCTCCGTCTTCGCTGATTGTTCGGCGGCCGTGAGGAATCTCTTCCTCGTATGTTCGATCGGTCTGTCGAACCTTGTACTACGTAAGCATCGTCTGTTGAGTCTTTGGCGAAAGACTTTCTCCGAGCTGCTTCGGTCAGGATTGCGCTCGTGACTTCGGAGTATTTAACAGCCGTGGTTGACACGTTGCACACGGTTGTGACGAAAGTTTCCCATGATGAGGGAAGGCTGTTCATGAGTATCATTGCTCTGAGTTCATCCTCGATTGCCGTCCCCTGTGACGAGATTTGGGAGCTTATGCTTTCGTACTCATTGAGATGTGCTTGAACCGAATCGGATTCTTTCATCCGCAAGTTGTAGAGGCGCCGGATCAGAAACATCTTCGTTGCAGCGACCTTCTTTTCGTAGGTGTCCGACAGTGTTTTCCACAGTTCGAATGTTGTCGTACACGATTGCACCGTAAAGTATACCGATTCCGATAGGTGCATCCGAATCGTGGCGCGGACGATTCTGTCCAGCTTCTGCCACTCAATTGGTTTGTATCCTTCTGGAGGTTCTTCATTTTCGATGGGATCGATTTGCCCCTTGACTATGAGATAGTCCTGCATTTGCTCCTTCCAGAAGTTGAAGTTCAATCCATCGAACTTTCGTAGACTCATTTCTGACGAGCCGGATGTTGATGCCATCAAATTTGGTTTCGGTTGACGAAGCTCGGTTCGGAGTTGACTACGAACCTTGTTGGAGTGCAGCCGGTTGGCTCACCCGGTATCGTTCTAGTCGGATTTGAACCCGAGTCGGTTCGGCTTCGGATATATGTATTGTTGAACTTGCTCGAATTGACTCCGGTAACTTGAGGGACAGAACCGACTGGTCTTCCCGAATGTTGCCGAGTCGGAGTGAGCCCGGTTCGCTTCCGAATATATATGCCAAATACCGATTATTGAATCCGATTGTCTGGACCGATTCTGCTTCGGGTGACTGCAGCGACGAGAGAGACGGATCCAACTGATCCTCTCGAATGTCGATCAGCCGGATGAAGCACGAATTGGGGTTGTTGTCTTGAGACCGATCTGCACCGAGTGGTTACAATGAGCGGCGAGCAGCGTTTGATGACCTCTTCGGATGCCGTTTAACCGAGTGGAGCACGATCGTGTCAATGTTGCACAAGGGGATTTCACCTCGAGCGGTTACGATCACAAGAAACAGAGTACAACCGGCTGGCTTACTCCAAGCGAAGATGATCTAACGCGATGAGATGCAAGCCTCGTTTTTTTCTTCTTCTTCTCTCTTCTTCGAATGACGCAGGAAACCGAATGCTGTGCAGGCTGAGACGACGTCCGACAGCGGATTGAAGGACCGAATACTGTGCAGGCTCTGATACCAGATGTTGGAGACAAGGTCGTCTATGCGGAAGATCAAGAAGCATTCGATTCTGTTCTGTACCTGCGTATGACAGATTTTAGGTCGTTGCACAGAGATAGAGAGAGAGAGAGAGAGAGAGAGAGAGGCACAAAACGACTCTTTCTATTCCATAAAGCAATAATACAACCCAACCTTACAAAAAGGTTACAAGGTCACTATATATAGTGACAGACTTAGGGCATCTACCATTTATGCTAATTACACAAATGGCCCAAACTTGATCTATACAAAGGGATAGTGTGAATACGTCCATTATACACTTGTATTCGACAGAAACAACTATTTAGTTATGCATAGTTATTTCGCTACAGATAGCTATTTAGCTACAAACAACGAATTAGCTATTGGCAGCTAATTAACTGCATATATAAGTCACTTATAACTTAGGTAAAAACTAAGTAGTAAAGTAAGGAAGAGTGAGAGTAGAGAGAAGAACAGAAAAATAGAAAACTGATGAGAGCGAGTTGAGCTCTGCGTGTAATTGAATAGAAGCTTTTGGATTGTGCAAAGGTAAGTCTCCTTCCCCTTCCCCTTTCTGTCTTGAGCGCTAAACGATCAGCACATCACGATCCGTTGTGCACACAGAAGAGCCGTAGCGCCTTCGTAACACCTCGCCTCCCACCAGAATCATCCATTGACCCCCGTCCTTTTCCCATGTTGCAAACCTCCTTGTTTCTCTCAGGGGGGAAATGTGGTGTGCATGTGTTCCTTTGTGTCACCCTTTTAGCACACCCTTTTTAGTAGGCATGTAGCTAAGTCAACCCATACTTTTAGCACACCCGTTTTAGCATGCATGTAGCTAAGCCAACCCAAATGGGTACCGTTGTATTGACTATAAATTGAGCAATAAGTAAGAAGCTAAGTAGGTTGGTTTTGATCTCTTATGTGCATTTCACAATAGTCACATTTAGAGGCATGATTGCATGCTTCTCTATTATCCAAGCCGCCAAGTATCAACTCACTCGAGGTTATGCAATTCTCACCATGTTAGACCTACAGTACCACCAATAAAACTTCCAAAAGCCTTGTATGAAAGTATTCAACACTATGGTCACCACCCTTACCCTCATGATGTCATGATGTAGGGAGCACACATGAGGAAACAAGTCAAACTATATCTAAATAAAAGGTTCAAGGATATGTATAGAAGAAGACACATAAGGTGTAAAAAGGCGTATCTCAATTGTAAAAGCTTACTCTAGGAGCATAAGGTTAAGGATTTTAGTCTTATATGGACTACAGAAGATCACACGGATGTCAACGTGAAGGAGATTATGATTGATATTTTCAGCCTTTATCCAACAATGGTCGTCCTCTCCCTTTCTTGACGTAGTGGGCATCCACATAAGATGGACCACTTCTAAATGACACATCCACATAGAGTTTTTTACGGATGTTATCATTTTCGTCCATTTTATATTGCCAATTTCCATTATGTTATTGATTTACTGTTGGTGCTCCCACAACTTAGCCACTATGGGCCACCATTGCTTTTCAAGATTTGCCCAAGGAATTATCACATCCATTCCCAATATTCTACCGGTAACATTTGTAATGTTGGGATTCCATAGAAGAGGTTGGCGAGCCCACTCCATGGGAGAGGATCGCAACCTCCAATGGATTTCTTCCTTGAGCATCTTCCAAGTAGTAATGATGGAAAGCATCAGATGGTCTTTAGGAACTTTGGAAGATTTTAGCTTCATTTCCTTTACAAAAAGCCATATGTTTGTCGGCAACCATTTGCCTCATGTTCTATGGCTCGTCAACACTTTCCAAATTTCCTTGCTAGGGAGGAGACTTATTACTACTAAATTTCCCAATAATGCTTTGCTCTGAGTTTCTGGATTGATGAGTCCAAGTCCTCTCTTTTTATTGCATTGTGTTATTTTCTTCCATTGGTTGTCACTTTACCCTTCGATTTTCTTGCCCGTTAAAATATTCAAATATTATATTTTATACTAGTTATACCTTTCATGTCAAAGATCTAGCATGACAATGTATGCCACATGGTTGCAAGCACTATCTGATTTGCTATTAGTACTCTACCCGCTATTGAGAGTTGGGCAGAATTCCAGTATTTCAGGTTGTTTCTTACTGAGCGTTGCAACCCCTCTAGTTGCAAACTCTTGGGAATGTTAATCTTGATCTAGAAACCTAAGTATCTGGTTGCAACATTTTCTTGCAACCAACAAAATGAAGGGTTTAGGCACCACTATGGTTTCTTGCCTCCAATCAACCAACCTTTGGACTTCTGACAATTTATCTTGGCCCCTAAAACTCTACAAAAACTGTTAATAAGATTTTCATATCTGTAGAAGTTTTCTTGCATCCCATTGACAAACAACATCGTATCATAACTGAAGGCTGATATAATCAACTTTTTATCATGCATTGGAAATCACAAGCCTTAAATCTGTGGCTCATCAACTTGTAAACTTGCTAATAGAGACTTTGCATATAAAATGAATAGGTAAAAGGCAAGTGGGCATCCTTGCCTTACTGAATGTGTTATTTCATATGCACATTTAGGACTTCTAGAAAACCATTCAATTCTTCACCATGTTTATTGGCCACTTCCTCATTCATGGAGCCTTTGTAAACTCTTGGGAATGTTAATCTTTGTTGAGCGGCAAGTTCAACCGGATCCGAATCGGCTAAATAAGCATGAGCCAGATCGACATCCGGAAGGATGAGCCGGTGAGCAAGTGAGCCGGTTAGTCGGATCCAACAATAACCGGAAGCCTAGTAGCAGCCTAGACTACTAGGTAGTTAATGTCTCATAGTTAGTGTCAAACACTCGTATGAGCATTGAAGTACATAGTACTTCTGTCAGTCCTCTTAGGACTTGTATAAATAGTGTTGTTGAACATGTTTTATGTACAAAGAACCATTATTTTTTGAAATAGATTTATCTTGTTCTGTTCTTTCTCTATCTCTCCCGCATACTGTCAAGCTCTCCATTAAACCTGCGTTTTTGTGTTCGGTTTTCTATTGCTTCCGCACGCTATTCGTTTCTACATGGTATCAGAGCGAGAGGGTTGAGAACCTTTGCAGCCGACCTTAGCTCAAGAAGAAAACCTAACCTTCCTAAAGAACAGGAAAAACAAAATGGACAAAGGAATGATTAGCTCGCTCCCGGGGGAGAAGCTCGACAAATCCAACTACGCATCTTGGTCTTACAAGATGCACCAGTACCTGCTTGGGCATGGTTACTGGAGCTATGTCGACGGAGCTAACGACACAGCACCTGATGCGGCACACAAGGTTAGCTCAAGAAGAAAACCTAACCTTCGTAAAGAATATGAAAAACAAAATGGACAAAGGAATGGCTAGCTCGCTCCCGAGGGAGAAGCTCGACAAATCCAACTACGCATCTTGGTCTTACAGGATGCACCAATACCTGCTTGGGCATGGTTATTGGAGCTATGTCGATGAAGCTAATGACACAACACTTGATGCGGCACACAAGGATTTCCCAGTGTGGGAACAAGCCGCAAGCAGAGTGATGTACTGCTTTGCGTCTAGTGTCAGAGACCAGCTATTGAGCCATGTCCGAGATGCCAAGACGTCAAAAGAAGCTTGGGGAAACCTGAAGAAGGTGTTCACGGCAAGCACTACGGCCCGAAAGCTGCAACTCCGACAGGAGTTGAGCAATGTCCAACAGAAGGACATGTCGGTAGCCGATTACACGACCTGAATCAAAGAGATCTGTGACTCACTTGCCTCTATCAACGTCATTGTGGAGGAAGATGAGATGGTGCAGATCTGTCTTGGGGGCCTAGCATCTAAGTTCAGAGCGTTCCGAACGGTGGTATGTACAAGGGAGAATATGTCGTCATTTTTCGACTTACAATCGATGCTCCTTGTAGAGGAGAACCACGTCGGTGCGTCAACAAGTGCAACCACCGACAACCGGATGCTGTACACGGAGGCAGATCGGCCCCGTGGGCGTGGTGGATGAGGCGGGTCGGCTCGCAATGGTAGCGGCCAGCAAGAGCAGGACCAAAGGCACATAGAACGTGCTGACAGCAGTTCCGGACCCTCCACAAGTAGGGGGAGTCAAGGCAGCGCCGGAGGTCGGCAAGCAAAGGCCGACACGAAATGTTGGAACTATGGTAAAAAGGACCATAGAGAAAGCGAGTGTTGGAAGAAGCGCGCCGATTCGAACAGATCCGGATCCGGCAAGTTTGGCAGAGAGAACCGGCAATACTTGCACTACGCAAAAGGATCGGGAGGATCCAAAACTGGAAAAGCCGGTAAAGGGCCAGCGTTGGTGATGAAAACATGAGGCTAACTTGATGAAGAAGATCACTTCCAAATCGGAGGAAGTGTGGTACGTTGTCTCCGGTGCCTCGAATCACATGACGAGCCACAAGGAGTGGTTCTCTTTCCTGGAGAAACCGGACCTGGGAGTTGTCGAAACCGGAGACGACACTCCTCATCCAATCATGCACGTCGGAGAAGTCCCTTTGAGCCACGTCAGACAAAGGGGGAAGTTGATGAACGTATTACATGTTCCGACTATCACGAAAAACCTGATGTCGGTTGGACAGATTGTCAACCAGGGAATGCAGGTGTGGTTTACGCACCTCGGGTGTTTCATCGAGGAAGAGGGTCAGATTATTGCGCAAGGGCGTAGAGATGGGAGGATGTTCATCCTCGACACCAATGACGTCGGCACCGCTTTGTTCGCCAAATGACGGAAGATTGAAATGGATATTGATCTCTGGCATAAGCGGATCGGCCACGTCAATTACCGGAGGCTTCAAGTCCTGCAAACGAAACAAGTTGTTTTCGGTTTGCCGAAGTTCAGTGGCTGGAAGGCCCAAATATGTGAAGCCTGCCAACTTGGGAAGCAACACCGGCTTCCATTCCCCACCGAATGAAACCGTAGCCGTAACAAGCTCGACCTTATTCATTCTGATGTATGGGGACCGGCACAGAATGTTAGTCTTGGCGGGAGTCAATACTTCGTCTTCTTCATTGACGACGACAGCCGACACACATGGATTTACCTCATTGAGCGGAAGAGCGAAGTCTTCGAGTGTTTCTGGAACCTGCAAAGCCTGGTTGAACGAGAAATGGAGAGGAAGATCAAGTGCCTACGGTCGGATGGCGGAAAAGAATATTTTTCTGGTCAATTCAACAATTATCTACAACAAAAAGGAATTCGAAGAGAGTTCAGCTACAGAGACACACCGGAGCAAAATGGTGTAGCCGAGAGGAGGAAGCGATCGCTTATCGACGTGGCAAGGGCGATGCTGGAGGAGAAGAGCATGCCCAAATTCTACTGGGTTGAGACGGTCCGGATGTTGTCCAGAGGACAGAAATGTAAAATTAGGAAATTAGTAGACGCCGAGTCTGAGTATCACGGGCCACCAAGGGCTCGGCTGTGTGTAAGGGGAAAAGTTATTTAAACGAGGAACAATACCTCAGAAAGGGAGAGAAGAAAATTATAGGCGGAAGCACTAGCTTAGTCATTCGAATTAGATAAACTTGTAAGGTCACCGGCCATAGGCCGTGTTCTGTAATCCTTTCGGCCATAGTAATACATCTTATTTGTGCCTATTTTGGTTGCATGATTCTGTGTTTCGATCTATACCTATGAGTTTCACGCCACCACGTCTGTCCAAACCTCGCTAGTGTTTTCTCTCTGAACCCTGTATCTCTCTCGACGCTTCTGTACGAGTCTTCACGTACCACGCCCTTGAAGACAGATAGTCGCAGATCTATCGAAGGTGTTCGCCCAAAGGAACGGGTAACACAATTTGGCACGCCCGGTTACAGCTGTGAGTGCACAGCAAACTTCGTTGAAGGTAACCACCAGTCGTCGTTACGGCGCCCTCTCGCACCACGAGGTCTCGGCCACATGCCCGACGCCCTGAGCCAGTCGAAGGAACTTCCGACTCGGCGATCACTGACCAATCCTTTCCCGATCAATCGAGGGCTTGTCCAATGCAATCCTCGCCACCGGACACTCGATCACGAGTGGATTCACCACCAGAGCCCCCGTCGAGCCCTCCGGAGGTCAATCAACCGGAACCAAACCCTTTTCCAGTGCTACCAGAAGAACCACAGTACAACATCATGCCGTACCCATACCCACGATATGCCGACGGACCTGATGCGGAGTCACATGTCCGTGCCTTCATATCCACGTGGCAGGCTAACCACTCCACGCACCGCCTCACACCGGCCGAAATCGATGCATCGAAGATTGCCGAGTTCACACTCCCTTGAGGGACCGGCCGCACGATGGTACTCTCGTCTTGAAATAGGAGAGACCCCCACTTTCCAAATCGTGCGCACAAAGTTCCTTGAACTTTTTCATCGCGAGGTGCCTAAACGGGAACTGCTACGGCAATTCTTCTCTATATGCCAGGAACCGCACGAAACGGTCACCTAGTTCACGATCCGGTTCCAGGACCTCTACAAACAAGTGGTCGATGATGTCTCGGCACAACATATACCGGACACTTTCCTATCCAGTTTACGAGAGCCTCTACGAACGACTCTCGCACTTACAAATTTCGCCAACCATACTATCGAACAAGTCATAACGCGCGTTCTCGCCCTCGATCGGAACCAACACGGCACGGCCTTCTCGATGACATCCTTGCAAACCACTCTTCCCCAAGAGGACAATCGCTTTCGCCAAGCTCTCCAATGCATTGCGTGTTCAGGATCAGGGCACCTGGCCCTCGAATGTCCCCACCGACCACAGTGTCCGATCTGTCAGTCTCGAGCTCACACGGTCGAGCAATGCGAATATAATATGCTGAACCGCACAACGGCAGCACCAGTCCGCCAGATCGAGCCACGCAATACATACTCTCGGCAGGACAAGCGATACATCTACCGCGACCAGGATAAGAACCAACCGCGATCCCCGGATCGATGGCACCGAAACGATGACTACCAACGTGATAATCGCCGTGATTATGATCGCGATGACCAGCACGACGATTATGCTCGGTACGATGACGATCGCGATGATCGGTATGACCGAAGGAACTCACGCATGGATCGGCGAAACGGCAATCGTAACACACGCAACAACAGAAGACCTAATCACAACCGCCGACGGGACGCTCCTCAACAGGACCAACGCAACTCCAACACACCTCGGAACAACCCTTCACTAAACGAGACTGAGGATCCACAACAACAGCTTCCACACACAGATCGAGTAGACACCAACAGCTCGGCCAACGTGACATGTTTTAAATGTAACCAACCAGGCCACTACGCCACGCAATGTCCGACAACCAACCGTGGCAAGGCACCCGCGGTAAACAGTATCATGGCCGATGTGCAAACGGTCACTACCCGAAGTAAAGCACAACCTACTCAGTGGCAAATCCAGGATGAAGTACGACAAGCAGCAAAAGAATGGGTCGACACGGCCAATAAAAATAATGCCGCACGCATGCAAACTGACATGAGGGACGGGCCCAGTGAAGTACCACACACCTCGGCCCCACCCACGTCGTCGGAGGACAACCAACTATGGGATGTGCTTACCAATTCCCGCATCTCGCTGCCCCTACATAAATTGCTACCACTCATGCCGAGATTTCGGGACACCCTAGCGGCACTACGGGCCAATACTAAGACCGAGACACCACCGGTACACCTCACCGACGCAGGTACCGGTCCACCACTCATGGATTCTCAGAACCCAGCCGTGCGAATCATCATTAAGGGACAAGACCTGCAAGGATGCATCATCGACGGCGGGTCCGGTGTAAACGTTATTAGTGAATCAACGTGTCTCAAATTCGGCCTGAATCAATGGGAACCATGCCCCTTTTGGCTTCGGATGGCCGACACCCGCTCCGTTCGCCCAATTGGTTTAATCCACCATCTCGACTTCACACTCGGAGGACACATGTTCACGATCTCGGCCGTCGTGCTACGACTGGAGACACAAGGCGCCTACCCAATGTTACTAGGTCGACCGTGGTTGCGTACAACGAATATCAAGCAACATTGGCAACGCAACATGATCTCATTCCGGAAAGGGAAGACAAAAGTCTGGATCATCACTGAAGAACGAGTCCCCGTCGCCCTCAACACTTCGCCGTTATACGCGGAAGGAGTCCATATGCTCGACGGATTGGCCCATACGGAGGTCGATGACTTCCTAGATGATCATCCCACGATCATTCCTCTCTTCAAAATCAATGCCTTACCAACCATCGAGCCATCTAAAGACGAGGGAGTCACGGAGGAGTCACCAACCCAGGATGAACTCGATGCAACCACAGTGGCCAAGCTACGTCATGCTCGGGAGGCTTTCGAACGCGAACTCGCCGTTTCACAACGAGTGAAAGCATCAACCCTGGAAACAATAAACCTTGGTTCGGACGAGAATCCCCGTACGGTACAAATTGCCAATAATCTACCAACCGGCGAACGAGCATGCCTCGTAAAATTACTCACCGACTACCAGGATGTTTTCGCTTGGTCTTACACCGATATGAAGGGGCTGGATCCTCAGTACTACCAACATCAAATTCACATCTTGCCCGACACTCGGCCGGTTCAGCAGAGGCGCTACAGGATGAACCCCAACTACACCGCTAAAGTCAAAGAGGAAATTGACAAGTTACTCCGAGTGGGCTTCATTCGCCCTGTTAAACGGGCTACATGGTTGAGCCCGATCGTAGTGGTCCCAAAGAAGAACGGAAACATCCGCGTCTGTGTCGACTATCGGAAGCTTAACGCGGCAACAGTCACCGACGGTTTCCCTCTCCCATTCACGGATAGCGTCCTCGACACGGTAGCCGTCCACCAATGCTACAGTTTCCTCGACGAGTTCAGCGGCTATAACCAGATAAGAATGCACCCGGAGGATCAGGAGAAAACCGCTTTCGTCACGGAATGGGGTGTGTTTGTAGCAGAAGTGATGATGTTCGGTCTAAAAACAACGCCGGCTACGTTCCAGCGCATCATCACTGAAATCTTTCATGACTACATTCCGGCGTTCATGGAAGTTTTTCTCGACGATTTCGCCGTGTATGGCCATCAACGGGAACACATGACCCAGTTACGACTCTGCCTGGACCGATGTCGCCAAGCTCGATTGAGTTTAAACCCGGCGAAATGCGCATTCTTAGTCACCGGCGGCAACCTTCTCGGCCACATTGTTAGTCAAGAAGGCATTGCTATGGACCCAGATAAAGTAAAGGCAATCCTGGAGGCCACTGCACCCTCGAACGCAAAGGCACTAAGCTGTTTTTTGGGACAGATCCGGTGGCACAACCTAATCATACGACACCTGGCCGATTTCGCGACACCCTTACACGCGGCAGTCCATCGCCTTCCTTTCCAATGGACATCAGTCGAGGACACGGCCTATCAAACCCTCAAACGAATGCTGTCACATGCCCCGGTGGTCCAGTCTCCGGTTTGGTCCGAACCGTTTCATGTCTTCGTGGATGCTTCGGACATCGCCATCGGAAGTGCGCTAATGCAATGCACACCCCCGAATTGGTATAGGCCCGTATACTACGCCAGCCGACGGCTCTCGCCTGCGGAAAAGAATTACTCCACCACTGAGCAGGAGGCTCTTGGTATGATTTATAGCATCAATAAATTTCGGCATTATCTCTTGGGCCGAAAGTTTACCTTTCACGTGGATCACTCGGCCCTTCTTTATTTGGTCAATAAACAAGCCCTCACCGGCCGGTTGGCTCGATGGATGCTCCTACTACAAGAGTTTGATTTTCAGATTCAGCATCGACCCGGGGTACAACATGTCGTCGCCGACTACTTGAGCCGTCTTGAGTTAGGAGAACCGGCGAAAACAATGTACGACGAGCTACCAGACGCCAGCCTATTTAACCTGACCTTGGTACCAGACGATAACGGAGATGACCCATTTTCTCACTACCGGTGTACCTCCCGAGCACATGACCCTTGACACGAGAAAACGCCTAGCAGTGCGGAGCCGGAATTTTTGCCTCGTCTCGGACATTCTCTACCACAAAGGCTCGGACGGCATATGGCGCCGAGCGATTCGGCAGTTCGAGAAGAATGCGGTTCTTCAGGAAGCCCACCAGGGAGTATCTGGGGGACACTACGCCGGGGATTCTACGGCAAGGAAAGTTTGGCAAAGTGGATTATGGTGGCCGACAACAAAGAAAGACGCTCACGAGTTTTGCCGGCAGTGCGATTTGTGTCAACGTCTGGGGCAACCAATGGAACAATCACGGATACCACACCAGTCGATTCTTCCGTTGGACCCATTTCAAAAATGGGGTTTGGATTTTGTAGGTCCTTTCAAACCACCCGCGGCCCGAACAGGGAATCGATATATTATCGTGGCCACGGATTACTGCACCAAATGGGTCGAGGCTAAGCCACTCCGAGATAACACAGCGGCATCCACGGCTAAATTTGTGTACGAGCACCTCTGGTGCCGTTACGGATGTCCAATCGAGCTCGTTAGTGACCAAGGTGGGCACTTCATCAATCATATAATACGTGAGCTTACACACCACTACGCGGTGGTGCACAAGAAAAGCACACCATACTACCCGCAGGCGAACGGTTTGGCAGAATCGACAATTAAAATCCTCCAAACCATACTGAAGAAGATCGTCAATGAAAACAGGACCGATTGGGATGACAAACTCCAGAGCGCGCTTTGGGCGTATCGTACGACCTTCAAAACAAGCATCCAATCAACCCCCTTTCGAATGGCGTTCGGGTTAGAAGCTGTAATGCCTGTCGAGTTCGAAGTCCCGAGCCTCCGAGTTCAAGTCAAAGCACGGCTCCCCGAGGCCGAATCCGAACAAAACCAGCTGGAACAACTCCTCAAACTCGGGGAAGATAGGATAGAGAGTATGGCCCAGCTCGAACACCGCCAACGGCAACGCAAGGCTTTCGTGGATCGACATCGACACGGGCTGGAGAAGGAGCACACCATCGGCAAACCAGTCCTTCTTTTCCAAACACGACTCGGGTCAATGCCGAGAAAATTAAGATTTCGGTGGACCGGTCCAACGGGACGTTCCTGCTCGGCACACTCGCCGGCGACACGGTCAAAAGCTGGGCCAATGGGTTTCGGCTTAGACCATATCGCGGGACTACACCACCCAACCCGTTTACCAAGCCACATGGCACCAACGAGACTCGGGAGATCACCACAGAGGACGCCACGGGTGCCCCTGAATAAGGACTCACCCACCTTCTGGAAATTAATAAAAGTAGTAGTAAGTAGGATTAACCATAGTTTAGCCACTGTTTAGCTACACCTACACCACCCACCTAGGCACCCCAATTTTAGGAGCACCCCTCGCCACCACTCAGTTAGTACCTATTTAAACTGTTCACACATGCAAACCACATGCAAGGCACACTAGAAGCACCCCACTCACCTTCAGGACACGTGGTGCTAGTCACTTATTATGGCACCCACGACTCAGAATCTTCAGGATTCGCTGCAGGTACAAAACCCTAGGAAGAAGTTTCCAAAACCGTTTCCAAAACGCAGCACAGACCATTATCGCTCTCCATCTCCATTGCTCTCAAGATCAGAAACCCCATCTCTCTCTCAACACACTAAGCGCTCTTGCTCTCAAGCCCTCTTCCACTCTCATAAACTCTCTGCTGGACTTCCACTTCCTGCTGCTCCTGCGGTCGCTCGCCCTCGCCTCATCACTTTGCTTCACGCTTCCACACAGTCGAACCCCGCTTCCATCTCCACTATGCCTCTTACCGCCTCAGCAGAAACCCGCACCTGGCTCCAGGAACGAGGAATGGGCGGTTATCTGAAGATCATCGATGCCCCCGCGCACCCAGATGCCCAAAATGTGGCGAAACGTATAAGTCCCAAAGCCATCACCAACAACGTGCTTCAGGCTGTTTTGGACCTGCAATGGGGAGGGGACCATGAGGTCGACATACCCTTGGAATCAAAGATGAAGGCGTACTTCGGGGAGTACTCAGCCACAGGGAAGGCATATCGCACGTATGGCGGGCCCAACAAAGCTTTCGGGGAGATTGCGCGTATCTTGATGGAGTATGCGTTTGTGCATACGAACCCAACGAGCATGCCGCAGAACAAGGCAGCCATCATCATCAGCGCTTATGAAGGAAACAAAATCGATTGGGGAATCATCACAGGTGAAGAACTCCGCGCCGCCAGAGCTTCATTTCAGTCCGGTAAGAAGATGTTGTCTGTTCTTACCCACTTTTTGATGGTGTTATACCCACCCTCTTCGCTTCCTTCCCCTCGCGCACTCACGTCCCCACCACCACCACGAAGGCAGAGAGAGAAATTCGTGGCCATCAGCCACGAAGCCTGGGAAGGAGCCTACATCGCCTTCACCCCCTGCCGCCGACCAGACAACCGCATCTGCACCACTACCTGCCCAACCCCAACAAAAAAGGGTAGTTTCAGAGACCTGCCAAGAATGGGAGGGGGAGGTAGCCGCGGAAGACAACACAGCTGATGACGTCACCATTCGACAGCCAACGTCACGGCCCTCGGTAACGTCCCCAGGACCTAGCCCACGCCCCAACACACAGCAGGCTGCACCACCACGACCACAGAAAAGGAAGCAGGCGGAGGAAACAACACTACCGGCCCCGGAACCCCAACCACAGCCAGGCAAAAGAAGACGACTCAACCGCGAGTCCTCGGAAGAACGGAAGGAGCCACAACAGGAGCAAGCCTTAGTGGTCAGACAGAGCAACTTGGCTACCACCCCTGCGGAGGCATCGTTGAACCACGGAACGATCGAGCATGGGCAGACAACACAGATCTCGGAGGATGAAGTCCTCGGGTATAAGGACCTCCCCGCGGAGGCTTACGAATTTAGTGCGCTCCTCCGCCTTGGTACGTCATTCGAGCTGGTCGACTTCCTCGCCAAAGCCCAAGTCGCGGCAGCCGCTCGGATGGCGGAAGAGCACACCGAAACAAAAATGGTTCAACGCGCGCTAATAGGTGAAATTGAGCCCCAGGAGGACAGGGCTTTACAAAAAATCGGGAGGAAGAAGCAGGCAAAACAGGCCACTCTCCTCATGGAGGTCCCCGAGTTGAACACGGCCCTTATCGAGGCATATCGAGACCTAGATCACACTACGCGGGCAGCCAAAGACATGGCCCGAAAGATAAAAGTAGCCCAAAAACAGGCTAAGATGGCTACAGAGCTATGGCACGTTGCGAACCAGAAGTTGGCAGCCTGGGAGCAAAACCGGCTGGAACAACAAGTCCTGAGCCTTCCAGTAACGACTACCGAGGGCCTTCTAGCGCCCCCACGCATAACGACCGAGGGCCTTCCAGCGCCCCCACGCATAACGATGATGGATGGAAGCACCATCACCAACTCCATCCTGAAGGTGCAGGCCAGTACACAAACGGACTCGTTACAAATGGTTGATGCCTGCACAACAACCGAGGCGGCCACGACCGTGGAGCAACCCAAACTAACCGCACTAACCAAGGAGGTGGCAACCCAGACAGAACCCCCGCTCCGGGATTACCGTGCGGAGCTTAAAGAAGAGCAACGGCGAACCGAGAGACACGAGCAACGACATCAAGAGGCGATGGCTCGCCTCAAAGAAGAAGCTTCCAAGCAGATGGCCGAGATAAGAGCCCAGGCCAACCAAAGGATACACGAGCAACACGAAGCATTGGGCCGGGTACAAGCGCAAGCCGCGGCCAAGGAAGCCGAACTCAAAAGCAAGCTGGAGGAATACGCAGCCACAGTAGTGAAGAAAGAGACGGAGGTTCTAGACAATGCCCACGACTGGAACCAGCGGCAGGAGGAAAGAAATCGCGAACGGGAGGAGAGGATGAACGGGGAGAATGCCGAGCTGTAGAGTCAGCGTACGACCCTTAAAGAGATGGCTGATGAGTTTTTCATCAAGTGCAAGCTACTTTCCGAGCAAAAAGAGGCCTTATCAGATTCCTACTTCGCCCTACAAGAAGAGAAAATCGTCGAACGGGAACAAATCCGGGCCACGTGTTAGAAAGAACGGGAGCAGGCCACTGAAGAACTCACGAAGCGTTACGAGCAGGCTCTCCAGCTCGTAACCGCGGATGCAAAGAACAGTCAGACCATCTATGAGCTAAAGACACAGAAGATTCAGGCCGAGGTCGACGGCTTAAAACAAGAATTAGCACCCATCCGAGCACAGCCCGGCATGGATGAGACACGCATCCGCATACTGCTCGAGAAACAGCGCCAACACCTTACCAAAAAGGTCGAGGAAACATTAAGTCGCGCAGGAGACGAATGGGCAGCCCAAGCTGCCGAATTGCATATTTTACGCGCCGACGCCGAGAACCGACGGAAGGAGGGCCGCGACTTCTACAAAATGGACGAAGCCAGCATTCAAAATCTGCGTGCAGATTTAACCGAGGATTACCAGTCCTTGGCAAAATCTCACACCGCGGCAATCGAGCAAATAATGGAGGACTTCAATGATGGTCAGATGTTGTTTCGCCTGGAAGCAGAAGCCTTCGAACGAGAACGACTCGCTGCCATCCCCACCAGTCCTCCAACGGCCACAGAGCAGAAAGAAGAACCTCCCAGCGAGGAGATCACAGACACGGCACAGGAGGAACTTGCTCCGGCCAACGGACATCCCATGGACGTCCACACGGTACCAGAGCCTGTCGAAGGAGAGGCCAGCGCCCACGAACCCACACCCCCACCAGAAGAATCGGTCGCACCCGAGGCGGACGCCCGAGAAGATATGCCACCCTCGGACCAAACTCAACCCCCCCCACCAACAATCCAACCAGACCACCCTGCCGCCACCCCGGACCCCGAAAGCATCCTCGACATCTTAAAGGAGGAATGAAACGAGGATCACGCCTAAAAGGCCATTTTTGTAATATTGTTAGTATTTTGAAGGTCGTGGGTCCGACGGACAAGGTCCTGTCCCACGGGCGTGCCATGTGTTGTCCAGAGGACAGAAATGTAAAATTAGGAAATTAGCAAACGCCGAGTCCGAGTATCACGGGCCACCAAGGGCTCGGCTGTGTGGAAGGGGAAAAGTTATTTAAACGAGGAACAGTACCTCAAAAAGGGAGAGAAGAAAATTATAGATGGAAGCACTAGCTTAGTCATTCGAATTAGATAAACTTGTAAGGTCACCGGCCATAGGCCGTGTTCTGTAATCCTTTCGGCCATAGTAATACATCTTATTTGTGCCTATTTTGGTTGCATGATTCTGTGTTTCGATCTATACCTATGAGTTTCACGTCGCCACGTCTGTCCAAACCTCGCTAGTGTTTTCTCTCTGAACCCTGTATCTCTCTCGATGCTTCTGTACGAGCCTTCACGTACCACGCCCTTGAAGACCGATAGTCACAGATCTATCGAAGGTGTTCGCCCAAAGGAACGGGTAACACCGGACGACCGTCTATATCCAAAACCGGATTGGTGACAAGGTGTCGGTGCATGAGCTATATTTCGGGTGCAAGCCGAATTTGCGACACCTTCGGATGTTCGGTAGCATTGCATATGTGCATGTGCCGGATGAGAAGCGGAAGAAGTTGGATGCAAAGTCGGAGAAATGCATCTGGGTCGGTTACTCGCATGAGTAAAAGGGGTATAAGTGTTATAACCCCTGGACGAAGCAGGTCCGAGTTAGCCGAGATGTTGAGTTTGATGAGACAACATCATGGTATGCCTTACCAGCTCCGACTTCTAACCCCGACCCAATACTGGAGGATGAGGCTAGTGAGCCTCAACCGGTCCAGTTAGAAGACGAAGGGTTCGAGACTCTAGATGTGAGTCCGGAATCGTTTCGGTTGAGCGGGCCAAACGAGCGGCTAAGTCAGGATGACCAGTCGGATGAGGAACCGACGAGTAGTGGAGACTCTGTCGTGCTCTCCCCGCACATGGAACTGAGGAGACGGTTCACACGCAAAGAGAAGGGGAAGAAGAAGATGATGGAATACGAAACTGACAACGTTGAGTTGGATCGAAGCGAATCCGACTTCGGAAAGGATGAAGGCGGATCTTCGAGAGCGAAGTCTGAACTGGCCAAGAAGGGCCTCAAACCGGGTAACAATAAGATACGTCGGTCTTTCCACCAGAAGAACCTCGTGAAGCAGTACGGGTACAATGAGTACATGGCACATCATTATGCGTACATGACCAAGGTGGCGGAAGTGCGTGAACCGGAGAGCTACGCAGAAGCGGCAAAGGACGCAAATTGGCGTGCCGCCATGGAGGAAGAAATGTGGGCACTTGATGCCAACGACACATGGGACCTAGTTGACCCTCCTCGACACTATAAACCGATCATATGTAAGTGGGTGTACAAAGTAAAGTACAATGTCGACGGTTCGGTTAACCAGTACAAAGCCCGGTTAGTGGCGAAGGGATACGCGCAGACCCATGGAATTGACTACGATGAGACCTTCACTCCAGTAGCGAAGATGACGACGGTTTGTGTGGTGTTGGCGGTTGCTGCGGAAAGGGGGTGGCATCTTCACCAGATGGAAGTGAAGAATGCATTTCTTCAAGGCGATCTTGAAGGAGAGGTCTTTATGACCCAACCCCCCGGTTTCCAGTCGGAGATGAACAAGTCGGCGGTATGCCAGCTGAAGAAGTCGCTTTATGGCCTGAAGCAAGCCCCCCAAGCTTTGAATGCAAAGATCATGCACCGGTTGCATAAGATGGGGTTTGTGGCCTCCAAGTCCGACTCTTCGTTGTTCACCCGGCAAGGTCCGGACGGTCCGGTTTGCATCTTGATGTATGTTGATGACCTAGCCATCACCAGACCCGGACTCGATGAAATTAGCCGAGTTAAGTCCCAGCTGTCGGACACATTTAAGATCAAGGACCTAGGGGACCTTCACTATTTCCTTGGGATCGAGGTGATACGAACCCCCGACGACATATTGCTCTCACAAAGACACTATGTGTTGAATATGTTGTACAAGTTCGACATGACAGAATGCCAACCAATCTCCACACCCTTGGACCAAAACTAGAAGCTCAGTCCCGACTGAGGACCGGCCTACGATGAGAAGCGGTTCCAACAAATCATCGGAAGCCTTATATATTTGACAATCACCCGACCCGACATCAATTATCCGGTTGGCATGATCGACCAATATATGCAGAAGCCGACTGTGGAGCACCTTCTGTGCGTGCATCGAATTTTGCGATATGTGAGCGACACGAAGGACTGGGGACTGTTATACCGGCATGGTATAACCGAAGAGCTAATCAGCTACACCGATGCCGACTGGGCCGACGATGCATCAAATCGCTGATCCACCTCCGGCTAAATGTTTTCCCTTGGTAGCGCGGCTGTTGCGTGGAGCAGCAAAAAGTAGCCAACAGTGGCCCTTTCGAGCACTGAGGCTGAATACCGGGGCGCTATCGTTGCCACCTGTGAAGTCATTTGGCTTCGGCGACTGATGCAAGACTTGCGGATCGAGGTGCCGACCCCAATCCGGATCTACTACGACAACATAACCAACATGCAACTCACAAAGAACCCCGTATTCCATGCTCGCACAAAGCACATTGAAGTGCACTACCACTTCATGCGTGAGCGTGTCCTGAGCGGCGAAGTCAAACTTCGGTATGTTCATACAAATCGGCAAGTTGCCGACATCTTCACCACCGATGTGGTGAAGGGCCTAGAACCGGAAGACGAATCGGGAGCGACCAATTCGGACAAGAGCTGGAACGAACTAGAGAACACCGATTAAGTTCAACAGAAGGATTCGGAAATCCCAGATCAATTCAAGGCCAAGAGGACGAGAAGGCAACGCAAGTTGACGCCAACATGAAGGAATCGGCAAATCGGCAAGCGCCAAAGTCACAACAGCGAGGGAGTTGAATTGGGCCTGTTGAGCAGACAAGCCGACCAAGGAGGTCGAGGTGCGCAAAATCAAAAGGGTCGTGGTAAACGGGACCGGACCGAACGGGGAGCGCGAGCGAGGCGGTGTGACGCCAGAAGGAGACGAGGGGAAGGACCGACTGCCATGGAGACTGACACTACGATCCGACCTCAAATTGAGCTTGAGGGGGAGTGTTGAGTGGCAAGCTCAACCGGATCCGGATCGACTGAATAAGCCTGAGCCGGATCGGCATCTGGAAGGATGAGCTGATGAGCAAGTGAGCCGGTTAGCCGGATCCAGTAGTAACCGGAAGCCTAGTAGTAGCCTAGACTACTAGGTAGTTAATGTCTCATAGTTAGTGTCAGACGCTCGTATGAGAATTGAAGTACATAGTACTTCTATCAGTCCTCTTAGGACTTGTATAAATAGTGATGTTGAGTATGTTTTATGTACAAAGAACCATTAATGTTTTGAAATAGATTTATCTTGTTCTACTCTTTCTCTATCTCTCCCGCGTACTGTCAAGCTCTCCATTAAACCTGTGTTTCTGTGTTCAGTTTTCTATTGCTTCCGCACTCTATTCGTTTCTACAATCTTGATCTAGTTGCAAACTCTTGGGAATGTTAATCCTGATCTAGAAACCTAAGTATCTAGTTGCAACATGTAAATGTTAACGTGTAGAAGCGTTAGACAGAACCAGCTCAGCCGGGATAGCAACAGAGAATAAGATGAAGGTTTAATGGAGAAGCTTAATACATACAGAGTATACGTGGGAGAGACAAAGAGGCCGAACGTAAACGTAGATTCAGAATAATAGAAACACTCTGTACTCTGTACATACAACGTGCTAAACAACACTATTTATACAAGTCCTCAAAAGGATTGACAAAAGTACTATGTACTTCAATGCTCATACGAGTGACTGTCACTAACTACGAGACAATGATTACATAATAGTCTAGGCTACTACTAGGCTTCCGGTTCGCACTCAAATCGGGCTCTCCGATCCGACCGGTTGTTTTCGGATACCGATCCGGATCCAATTGAGCTTGCCGCTCAACACAACATTTTCTTTCAACCAACAAAATGAAAGGTTTAGGCACTACTATGGTTTCTTAGTGGTTAGATACATAGGGGTGCATGTATTCACACTTACACTCACACTCGTACTCATATACATTACACATACATCCAACAAAACCATAATCTTTCTATTGAGATATAAAGCTCAAATAGATTTAGTTAGTTAGTCAACACATGTAACTTACTAGTTACCTAGATAGAATCTAGTTAGTGTGTTTACCATAAAGCCTTAAATAGGATTTTGTACTTGAATGGGATACATTGTAGATCCTCCACTCCCATGTTCATTTAATATAGGACCTACACCTTTGTACCTATATTCTACTCACACATGTGCACCTTTGCACATGAGATGTATATATACCTCATTGTGGGTATTTTTGTATTTGATGATACTTATTAATATAGAGGAAAGGTCTTTAGCTACACTCTTGTTAATCATCCCCCATTTACATTATTGTTCATAAGTGTATCTTCATCACTCTCTTCCTCTCATACACATACCCACACATATCACATAACCTTCTACTGCTTAACTACTCGCATAATTAGTCACTAATTAACCCTAGTTAATTACCTAATTATTAACACTTTCACCCTCACTCATCATACTTATAAATCTTCATACATCTCGTACGGTAACAATGAGATCAGGAAGAACAGATTGACTAGAGAAGCAAAGGCAACTATAGCAGCAAACAAGATCAAGATTCAAGTGTAGAGAGAGAGAGAGAGATGAGCACAAACTATGTAACTATATTATTATCAAGAAGTTCCAATGGCAACAACTCTCCAACTAGGTTACAAAGTTCAGTTTAAATACACACTAAACTAGGTCAATTGCCCTTTCCAATATTTACAAATATGGCCTAGACCTAGTTTGTCTAATGGGACAATGTAAATGCGTCTGTTATGTACCCGTATTCGACACTCCCCCGTAATGGGCGTATACAACAAAAATCTGTAATTAAAAGAACAAACAAAAAGAAACTACAAACTTATAAAAGGTTGTTGAACAAGTTGGCTTTTGTCTTAAATGGCAATGTCTGAGAACAAGGGCCGGATTGGCCAAAGCAAGAAGCTTTGAAGCCGAATCTCAGTATGTCAATGTTGATTGCCCAAAACTTTCCTTATTGTCCGACTTAATCAGACTTATTTTTTATGACGCCCATCTAGTGCCGAAGTGTTCGGAATTGGTCTGGTAGAAGACACCTTGTCATCCCATCTGAGACATTGTCGGTCATCGGTATTTTCTCAAGGCCAAGCTTCTTAGAAATGACACAGTCCCAAACAAAGTGATATCGTACATATATGTGCTTTGAGGTGTCGTGGTGAACAAGATTTTTTGACAACACGACGACCCCTTGACTATCGTTATAGACAATTGGAGGCGACTTCGAATCGACTTGTCGAAACGTGCGCGCCAACCGTCCGAGCCACAAAGCTTCTTTTGCTACGTTGGATGCAGCTACATATTCAGCTTTAGTGGTTGAAGTGATCGTGCACCCTTGGAGTTTCGACTTCCATGAGATTGCTCCATTGCCAAATTTAAACCAGTATCTGATTGTTGATTTCTGATTGTCGAAGCAGCAAGTGAAGTTTCATTAGGTGTATCCGACTACACCTGAAGTCTTATTTAGGCCGAGTAGGATGCGATGGATCTAAACACATACTTTACCGTGTTCCAATGCAACTAGTGGAGATTATGCATAAATCTCTTGACGACTCCTACGACATGAGCTAAGTCCGGCCATGGTGTGACCATCGAACACATCAAGGAGCGGACAACCAGTGTATAAGGTACCAGCTTCATAGTTTCCCCCTCTGGATCGGATGTCGGCCAGTCTCTCTAAGACATCCGAAGGCTAATCGAGAGAGGGGTCTATAGACCCACTTGCACGGAAGAACACATCGATTTTTTGGTAATTCGACCAAATCCTAAGTCTTGTTTTGTCAGATGGACTTCATTTCGGACTCCATTGGCAGATGCCACGTGCTCGGCAATGTCTATGAATAAGATTCCAGGAGAATACCTCTCTGGGGGCTACCATAGTTTTTCTAATCTTCTTGCTATGACCGGGCTAGTCGGATCAGGTATCTCAGTCAGATGGGCTAGAGCCAAAACTTTCAGTTGGAGCCGATTCAGTGCTAGAGGATTTGTTTATCCATGAAGTTGACCTCGTGTTGTGGGTTGGGATGTTATGAAGGGCCGAGACTTCCGAGAAAGTTACCCTTCATACTTGAATAAGCCTTTTTGCCATTTTGTGCATGACCGACTCGTTGAAGACAACATCCAAACTTTGTATGATCTACATGTTCTGTAGGTCCTAAAGTCGATATTTGATTTTGCTATTTGGTCCATAGCCAAGGAAAATCCTTTCCTGGACCTTGGTTTGAGCTTTCGGCGTCATCTTTCGACATGAGGGCGTATGTGTCGCATTTGAAAATCCTCAACTTGTAGTAATTCGTCTTCCTGCTGGTCCATAGTTCTAGAGGTATTTGAAGTCCTAGATGCCTATTTAGCGACATATTGATTATGTGTACTATTGTAAGTAGGGCCTCTGTCCGGAAGCCATTCGAGAGTCCATAGTGTTGGAGCATAGCGATGATTCGTTCCTGAATTGTTCGATTCATTCGTTCGGCAATTCCGTTCTGCTCTAGACTATATGGTGTCGTATATTCATGTTGAATGCCGCATTGCCAACAAAATCTGACAAATTCTTTTTATTTGAATTCGCCTCAGTTGTTGATCTAAAAGCATTTTAGCTTCCGTCCGGACTGGTTTTCCACCAAGGCGAGCAATTTTGGAAAGATCGAGAACACTCAGTCTTTAACACATTCGCGTTCACAAGTGGAATGATCGCGCATTCCATTTATAGATTCCTTTTATTTCTTGCGATTTTAGACAAATTTCAAAAACTTGATACACCAGTATCACATGTTTTAAATAGCATGTAAAATTTGCTAATTTTTTGAGATTTAACAAGTTTCAAAATGATAATTTCTAAAATTGAATAGTTTTTTAGTAAATGTTTAAATGTTGATGGTTTGTAGATATGAAATGTAGTTAACTTAAAGAAGATCACAATGGTTAACTCAAGGCACAAGTTAAGATTAATGGTTTCACCATCTTGATGAGATTAAGATTACATCTTTTGTTAGACTTGAAAATGTTTTAAGTATAAGAGGTAACATTGCAATCCTTAATATCATCATCTATAAATTTAGTGCTCATTAACATCCATAAATTTACAACTCAAGAAATGTAGACAATATTCATAAACAATTTTGATAAATCCACAACTCCAAAAATGTAGATGATATTCATAAACTGTCAAAACTGTTAAACTTTAGATGTGAACATTAATATATCAATTTGAACATATCACACAATTATCAGGGTATCTACAATGTTGTCCACTTCTTCCTTTTGAGAATTCCCCTACAAAATTTGTGAAGTAAATGGCATTTGCGAAGTTCAACTACCATCAATACAATTATTAATGGTTTTTTGCTAATCAATGAAGCACATGTTCACCATAAGGTAACTTGTTGTGCAACATACATCTTTGCAGTATCGATATGCATCTTTTTCTCTTGTAAGAACATAGCTATCAGTATAATATGAGTTCATGTTTAAAAAACCTCTTTTATTTGAAAAACAAGAAGTTTTTTAAACATGAACTCAATATGTTGTATCGAGTTCATGTAAAAAACAAAGTTTTGATCATAATTCCATAGAATGTATTGAATTCATGTTCAAGGTTTTTTTTACCGGATTAATTTTTTTTTAATAATAATAAGTTGAGCTTAAGTTCATATAAAAACTAGATTTTTCATCACAATTCGATACAATGTATCGAGGTCATGTTTAATGTATATTTTTCTAACAAAATTTCAATATTTTTCTAATTTTTTTGATTAAAATTTATTTTTTTTCCAATTTGTTTTATGGAAAAATAATAATTTTAAACATAAATTCAATACATTGTATCGACTTGTGATGAAAACTTTGTTTTTTCATCATTTATTAAAGCTCAAAATAAAATTTCAAAAAAAGAAAACAAAAAACCAAAATAAATAGAAAAAAAAGCATTTAAAAAAAATTCGAGTTCATGTCAAAAAGTTAGCTTTTCAACACGAACTCAATACAATGTCGACTTTTCTACATCAACCGTGTTGAAAAACGGAGTTTTCAACACGAACTCGACTTTGTGTTGAAAAGCTAACTTGTTTAAAGCTTTTTTAGGGTTTTTTTTAAAAGAATTGGTTTATTTATTTATTTATTTTGGTTTTTTGTTGTTTTTTTAGAAAAAAAAATTGAGCTTTAATAAATGATAAAAAACCAGAGTTTTCATCGCAAATCGATACAATGTATCGAATTCATGTTTAAAATTATTATTTTTCCATAAAACAAATTGGAAAAAATAAAAACAAATAAATAAGATTGAAAAAAATTCAAAAAATATACTTTAAACATGAATTTGATACATTGTATCGAATTGTGATGAAAAATCTGGTTTTTGTATGAAAAAATTGAAAAAAATCAGAAAAATTGTCTCTACTTTCCACTTTCAATATTCTATATTCAATGATTGTAAGGATGAAACTTTTTCCATTCTCCAATCAAAGACCATGTATATGAAATATAGTTTCCATCTATAAATGGAAGTAATATGTTCGACTTAGCATTGACATTAACACTTAATCAAGTTGAGATGTTATAAATGATTTACTTTTATACCAACGGGTGATTTATCTCGGGGAGTATGTGAAAATTATGTTCACGCATCCACAAATAAGTAGAGGTATGCATCTATGTGTGTGTGTACATGTGCAAAATATTCATTGTGTGAATATGCGACAGTTGCGAAAACTTATCATAAGGACTAGCGTACAGTTCTAATGCTTGTACAAGATTGTCATAATAGCCACAAAAGATGTACACACAAACCTACCATGAAAGACCCCAACAATGTATAATTCTAGCAGTGGTCTGGACTTGGTACAAGGGAAACAAACCTACATGATGTGTTCCACATCACATATTACATCTAATTATTAAAAGGCTTCCTTTTTTCCTAACTAATGGGAAAGTAGCTTTATTTTGGAGGAAAAAAGGCTTCCTTTTAATAATTAGATGTGTTCAAAATTTTCAAAGGACATGATAGTGCTCAAACTTTTCAAAGGACTCGTGGATAAGATATATCCAAAAACTTGCATTATAAAGGAAGCTTGTACATACATAATATACCTCCCCTGTTCCTCCTCTGTTCCTCTCAGATCGCTGATTCTTCTTCTGCAGCACAAACCCACAATCACAGATATTCGCCGCATCAATGTCCAGACTTCACAGCTCCCTCCCTCCCTCGCCGTGATCTCGTCCGCCTTCCAGGTTAGTTACGGTGGAAGATCTCATGAGGTTAGGGTTATCTGTTATCATACAAATAAAACAAACTGAAGTTTTTCTTCCAAAGTTAGGATTGCTGTCTTGTGGTTTCTCTTCTACTGTTTCGATATAAAAAAGCAGATTGAATGTACCTTGTTTTATCTTTTAAGGTTATGCGTTGTGATTTTTGTCACCATAATTGGAAAATACTGAGTGATTTTTCTTCTTCTTTCTTTTTCTCTGGTACTTCTGTACATGGTCTTTTTTCCAGAGAATTGGCTCTCAATGGCGCATATTCAGAGGGCTGGTTATGATCATGCCATGCCAGATGAATTTGAATTTGCAGATTTTGATGAAGATGAAGATGAATTCTCGGAAGATATGCGAGAAGATCAAGTTGGGTCTGATTTTGATGATGAATTTGATTCGGTGAGCATACTTTCCCTTGCCTCTTTTGGTTCAAATAATCTATTATAACTATATTCCTTGTTATATGTGATCACCGCAAGAATGTTCTTTTGCTGTCTTATTTATTTGTCTATGTAACTAAAATGATAGAATTACTTGTGTGTATATTAGTATATTCAACCCTGGAATCAGCATGTGTATATACAGTTACTAGGACATGCACATACCAATTCCATGTATAGGTATTTACAAGTATATCTTGGTAGATGTAACTGAAATACATGTGCTTAACAGGATCATGCATATTCACCTTTTATTTATCTTGGTTTATGTATTCAAGGATTATGCATAACGTTAGGACTTACATATTAAGTTGTAATGCATAGCAGAGTAGCAGATTGATGGATACAACTGCTGCTCAGGCAAGGCGAGGAAAAGATATTCAAGGGATGCCCTGGGAACACTTAAATTTTACTAGAGAAAAATATAGGGAGAGCAGACTTCAACATTATAAAATTTATGAGAATTTAAGTGTCCCACACGAAGAGTTAGAAAAGGTCAGAGAATTTATTTGACCTTCTTCCACTGAGCATTTCATCTTCAAAATAGTTCATGGGTTAATGATTCAACAATCAAGTATCATTTATTGATTGTGAATCTCAATGATAGGAATGCCTGCATGTGACCAATGATTGCAAGTTTTATTCATTCAGACACAATACGAGATCAGTTGAGTCCACAATTGTACATTTTCAGGTAACCTCTTCACGAATTCTGTTATTATTCCTGATGACAACCGTTGGGTCAGTGAGTTGATAACTCTTCTTGGCTATTAGTTCTCGTGGGTTAAACTATGATGTTTAATGTTTAGAGACAATAAAATTAACTTTTGCCATTTTAAATTATATAATGGCATTTAGAGATAGTTCCTAAACAGTTTACTCGTTGTGATGAATGGAAGTGCAAATAATTGATATGTGTGGTTCGAATATCTTCTGTATCATGCCCAATTAATGGTATGTTTTCATGTTCTGCTGCTCTTTGCAAACCCTTTTAGTATTTGTAACGTGATAAAGCGTGTCGCTGTTCTTTTGCATTAATAGATGACATTTAGAGACAAGGGTGAAATTTAGAATTTGAAAGGCAAATTTGAATGTGGAATGGAAGTTTACCAACATACAAGCTATTTGTAGGATAAACCCAGGCTCGCCGTACCAATTAATTTCCCATATGCATATTCTGGAACAATTCCAAGTACTTCTTTGGCTGCATTGCAGTAGTCAGTAGTAAGCCACATATAACTCTCGTTATTGCCATGCCCAATCTCTGAATAAGGAACGCAGTCCAGAAACATTTCTTGTTAAACAAGCCAGGAGGTTTCCATTTCTAGCTCTAATTTATAATGTTAGTAATTGAATCTGTTCTACTATATGCAAAGGCCTATATGTTGGCTTGACATCACACAGAGACTTCATGGTGAATCTAAGATTCCCATGGTAAGTTGCTTAGTTGAGCTCATGTAAAGAGGTCATATAGGAGAGAATGTTGTTGAAGCATTACCATAGTTTGATCAAGAGAAGATGAAGTCAATATTGCTTGATAAGAAGTGTTTTAAGCTGTCATAGATGTGCTTGTAGTTGATTGGCACTTTAGCAATTGGCAAATCCGAACAGTTATACAACACTGGAGAGCAAAGGGTCCGAAGAGAGAAGTGAAAGAAGGTGATTAACTTCATTCTTTTTTCATTGCCACTATTTACTTAGTCATTTGGCACTTAACCCTTATGAAGTTGTGATGCACAAATTACGACTCCTTTGTAGAAGTCTTAAGTCACCAGAGCTCAGCTGTAGGCTTTAGCTAAACAATGTCATTTTGTAAATACATAGTAAAGAAGACCAGAAAGAAAGATATATTAATTCTCTTTAAGAGGCCAAAATGGCCAATAAGACCAAACACAAGATTACATCTTATGTGTCGGCTCGTTTTTGAGAACAACAAACCAAAATAAATGTTATATTAATGTCTTTTAGGAGGCCAAAATGGTCAATAAGGCCAAACAAGTGGTTACATCTGAAGTGTTGTCTCGTCTTTCAGAACAACAAACCAAAATAAATGTTACCAAGTAAAAAGAAGTAAAACCAGATAAAAAGAGTCTAAAGAATCTTGTTATCTGTACATGTAAAATTTTCAAGTCTGATATATTGTAATTTTTGTCTTTGAAAGATCTCTAGCATAGGTTGATCCAGAATGAAGAGGTAATGGCCTTTGTCTGTCGATGACAATTGCCATCAAAGAATCTGGGCATTGTTTAATCTAGAAATGTTTATTGACGCAATACCTGGAGTAGTTTTATTGCTCTTTTGAAGCTGAAAATGGAAAACATTATCTTCTAGAAAACTTGAGTTTTCTTGTAAGTTGTATTATCAGTTCCATGTGTAGCTATTCTTCTTGTAAGGTGCATCTTTCTGGATGAGCCTCAACAGGGCTTAATATTGATATTTTCTAGCAATCAGATGCTTCTCTTGCTCAGGCTGTTTCTGGAATCAGCTTTTTTTTTTGTTTGAGAAATTTCCCTTGTTAATGGAACTCTTACATTTTTTTCTGGCTTATTTATACCCAGATGACATCACAATGTTAAATGCTTGCACTCAAATTATTATTATAAATCTTGTGCTATGAGCTCTCTTAAGCATCTAATTGATTTGTTAAAGAAATTTCTCTGTTTCTTGGAATTGTAAGAATTTTCTATTGGAGTATTTAGAACTTACAAATGGCTTTGAAATACGCTGTACAGCTTAGAAATCTTGTTTGGGCTAGCTCCAAAAATGATGTTTATGTGATGCATAACTCATCTGTTCTCCATTGGTCTCCCATAAACCGGAAGAGAACCGAAGTTTTAAATGCTGCAAGGCCAATTGTCCCATCTCCAGAGGTATGGTTGATTCACAATTGTGCGAAATCCATCCTTACTAGAATTTTTATTTCTTGGAAATTTTCCATTAATCAATGCGTAGTTTTATTCTGCAGGCAGAAAGAAGTGGATGGTCTTCACAACATGCTATAAGAAACTTGCTAATTAGTAGTATGTGTGTGAAGGGTAATCTTCTAGTTGCTGGTGGATTTCATGGAGAAATGATTTGCAAAGTAAGTTAAAGCAACCAAGCATGATTATGTAGGGCTTTCTTGATCTCCTTCATTTTACTCAATAATTAATATTTCATAGTTTCTGGACCGTCCTGGAGTGTCTTTCTGCACGAAAATTACCTATGATGAGAATGCCATCACAAATGCTGTTGAAATATATGAAAATTCCAGGTATGATACAAGTAAATATACCTGGTTATTTCCTTGTTATTGAGTTGATGACATATTGATTACAATTTCACATTTTGGAATTACAGTGGTGCCACAAGGGTGATGACATCTAACAATGATTCTATCGTTAGAGTTTTTGAGATTGATAAGTTTGAAGTACTTCAGAAGTTTTCCTTCCCATGGCCTGTTAATGTACATGCTCCTTTGGCCTTTTTCATTGATATGGTGGTTTTATCGTGTTGTGTTCAATAAGGGTTTTCCAGGTTGTACAGTAATGTTATACTGTTGACTAATATCTCAGCTAAAATAATTGCCTTACATGCTTTTTGACAGCACACATCCATTAGCCCCGATAAACAAGTTTTTGTGGTTGTGGGCGATAGTGCAGATGGATTTCTTGCAGATTGTCAAACAGGCAAGGTAATGACATCTATGAGAGTTTTGCTAAGCAATAGTCTTATTTCATATCATATGTCCTCTTTATTAAATATACTTTATGTTTTAGTACGGAAACCGAGCTCATGGTTTTCTCCTAGAATGGATACTCTAGATAAGATTTTAGGTTGCTGGCACAATAACGCGAATACTGTATGTTGTTCGACATAGGTTCATATCCAATGACTCTGTATCATAGGACTTTATGATTTTTTGATATGCCCATCTCTAATACCAAGTCAATTTCTTTTATAGCTTATTTGATATCCCTTTTCTATGCTGTTGAAATACCATAGGGTCTGTCAGCTCAGGCTGACAAGATTGTATTTTGGTTCATGATGCTACTTGGCAATGGTGCTTTAATGCTCCGGTTTGGTGGTTTTCTAATTTGTTATAAACATTTGTTTTTCTTTTTGCAGTTCTAGTCCATGCTTTGTGTGAATATGTTACAAAATGCCTTGGTTTTCTGTTTTTGAAAAATTTAGCTCTCTGGTTTTTGTTAATGTTTGTGACAGCGCAAACTGCTATATAAACTAGTTTATAATGGTTCAGCTCACATTGAGCAGGCTTACACATGCGAATTCTGTTAGCTAATATGTAATGATTTTTTCAATCAATCATGATTTTGGTCTATATCGATGTAAACTGCAATATGAAAGCTACATTGAACATTTTTTCCTGAAAAATTTTGATATTTCTTGTTATGCAAGATATTAGAAACTCTAAGAAGGACATATCTAATGTTTTCTTAAATCTTGTTGGTATGCCAGGTATTACAAACTCTAAAAGGACATTTAGACTACTCTTTTGCATCAGCATGGCATCCAAATGGGCATCTTTTCGCAACTGGAAATCAAGATATGTCATGTAGACTCTGGGATGTTCGGAACTTAAGCTCTTCTATTGCTGTTCTGAAAGGACAAATAGGAGCAATTCGCTCTCTTAGGTTCACAACAGATGGCAGATTCCTTGCAATGGCAGAGCCAGCGGACTTCGTTCATATTTTCGATGTTTACCAAGATTTCACAAAATCTCAAGAGATAGATATTTTTGGCGAGATAGCAGGCATATCGTTTAGCCCTGACACGGAAGCATTGTTTATTGGTGTAGCTGATCGGACATACGGAAGCTTGTTGGAATACAATCGATGCCGTGGTGATAAAGTAGAGGTGGAGGCACCAATCAATATTGGTTGAGAAGATTCTGACCAGCACCATGTTCTCCATCTTAATATAGTTCGAACGAGTATTTGCATGTAAAAAACCAAACTCTACAGGGGGAGAACAGAGTTGGTGAATATAGCTTGGATTGTTCCCATCTAAACATGACCACAGCAAAAAAAGAAGAAGTGATTGAGCAAATAGTTCGCAAGTTGGATAATAGAACATAGATGAACTCCGTAACATCTCTTCATAGAAAGATGGCCAACTACAAGGCACTGCTTTCACACATTGGAGAATGGATTCATCATCAGGCCCTCTTATATTGACATATATCTATATCCCATGTGTTACACAGTGTGCGAATGCAGCTGTAGACCTCTTACATCAGTTAGAGATTGAGGTAGGCAAATATGTGCACACCCCACTAGAAGAAAGAATTTACCAATTGTGTTATCATTGAAGTGGAATTTACCTTTGTATCGACTATAAATTGAGCAATAAGTAAGAAGCTAAGTAGGCTAGTTTTGATATCCTATGTGCATTTCACATAATTGGTGGAGATGACAAGTAAAATTTTAGCCACTAACACCTCGTTCATGGCGTCCCAACTCCCTCTCATCGCTTTGGAAGCTGATACGCCTATGCTTCTTGAGCCCCGCAACCTCATGCGCGGCGCACCCCACTTCCAAATGGAGTAGCTCTTGTGAGTCCTCTCCAAGGCTATGCTTTAAATCAGCTCTTGAAACTAACCCCTGGGGTGTTGATGGAAGAGCCAACTCCCCATGTCCAAGCATTTGCCTCTTCCGCTTCGTAATTATGTACCACTCTCACCACCATCAATCACTCTAACCACATTGTCTTGTTCGACTCTAGTAGTAGGATATCTTCCATTAGTGCCGCCTTAGTTCACTAGTTAGGCCTCATGACATCCCTCGCTCCCTCCATTCAAGTCCTTTTTGGCAATCACCAACATCTATAGCACTCTCGCATGTAACCTCGTTGTATTGTCACCTTAGGCAAACTCACTTTCTCACACCACTTTTATGTCCTGCCCCATCAACTCTTCCCCCTAACCGTAGTTTGTGATTGGTTCCTCAAGTGGCACGCTATAATTGATCTCGTTGCCCACCAAGTTCTTGTCCAACGAGCTCCCTTGATCCCCCTCCTATACGATAGCCCTCCTATCCCCCACCTCATGTACGTCCAAGTGACCCTCAATCGACGGGAGTGATTGATCTCTATCTACCTATAGCTCTCTTATCCCCCACATCAGCCAAGTCTAGGTGGCCCTCAGTCCATAGGATTGATTGATCTTTATCCACCAATTGCTAGCTTGTTTTTTGTAACTAGCCCCATCCAACTATTATCTAATCGGGGCCGCCAATTCCACGGGGATGTCCTCAACGTCGTTCTAGCTCAACTAGGTGTCCAGCAGGTGTTTATGTCCCCATACCATCCTCGGGACCAATGGTCTCACCTAATGCCTCAACAAGACCCCCAAGTGGGAGGTTGCTGCACGAATCAACCCTTTTCGAGCACTCTATGGGCGTGACCTTCGCCTCCCACCAAAATCGTTCATTGACGTCCATTCTAAACTTACAAACGTGCCACCCTAGGCTCATCTTCTGACCCCCGTCCTTTTCCCATGTTGTAAACCTCCTTGTTTCTCTCAGGGAGGAAATGTGGTGTGCATGTGTTCTTTTGTCAACTTTTTATCATGCATTTGAAATCGCAGGCCTTAAATCCGTGGCTCATCAACTTGTAAACTTGCTAATAGAGACTTTGCATATAAAATGAATAGGTAAAAGGCAAGTGGGCATCCTTGCCTTACTAAATGTGTTATTTCATATGCACATTTAGGACTTCTAGAAAACCATTCAATTCTTCACCATGTTTATCTACCACTTCCTCGTTCATGGAGCCTTTGTAAACACTTGGGAATGTTAATCCTGATCTAGAAACCTAAGTATCTAGTTGCAACATGTAAATGTTAACGTGCAGAAGCGTTAGACAAAACCAGCTCAGCCGGATAGCAATAGAAAATAAGATGAAGGTTTAATGGAGAAGCTTAATACACAGAGAGTATATGCGGGAGAGACAGAGAGAGCAAAACGTAAATGTAGATTCAGAATAATAGAAACACTATGTACTCTGTACATACAACATGCTAAACAACACTATTTATACAAGTCCTGAAAAGGACTTACAGAAGTACTATGTACTTCAATGCTCATACGAGCAACTGTCACTAACTACGAGACAATGATTACCTAGTAGTCTAGGCTACTACTAGGCTTCCGGTTCGCACTCGAATCTGGTTCTTTGATCCGTCTCCCCGATCCGACCGGTTGTTTCCAGATACCGATCTGGCTCATCCTTTCGGATGCCGATTCGGATCCGGTTGAGCTTGCTACTCAACACAACATTTTCTTGCAACCAACAAAATGAAGGGTTTAGGCACCACTATTGTTTCTTAGTGGTTAGATACATAGGGGTGCATGTATTCACACTTACACTCACAATCGTACTCGTATACATTACACACACATACAATAAAACCATAATCTTTCTGTTGAGATATAAAGCTCAACTAGATTTAGTTAGTTAGTCAACACATGTAACTTAGTAGTTACCTAGATAGAATTTAGTTAGTGTGTTTACCGTAAAGCCTAAAATAGGATTTTGTATTTGAATGGGATACATTGTAGATCCTCCACTCCCATGTTCCTTTAATATAGTACCTACACCTTTGTACCTATATTCTACTCACACATGTGCACCTTTGCACATGAGATGTATATATACCTCATTGTGGGTATTTTTGTATTTGATGATGGTTATTAATATAGAGGAAAGATCTTTAGCTACACTCTTGTTAATCATCCCCCACTTACACATACCCACACATATCACATAACCTTCCACTGCTTAACTACTCACATAATTAGTCACTAATTAACCCTAGTTAATTACCGAATTATCAACATGGTATCAGAGCATGTGGTTTAACACATCCACTAAGCCCACCCGACTCTTCGTGATTATATGCTCGAGACACCGACGACAAATCCGGTTATCGGCTACCGTAGTGTCGTTACGTAGCACGTGTACGTGATCAGAGGAAGAAAAGCCAAGAAGGAAGACACTACATCAACATCAACATCAACATCAACATGACAAAGACGAGATGGTTCAAGTATGCTTGGGTAGCCTCACACAACGATTCAACTTGTTGGGGACAACAATCTTGGCAAGGGAAAACCCTCCTTCGTTCTTCGACCTTCAATCAATGCTATTGGTTGAAGAGAACCACGTCTGAACCAAGAGCAAGATATCGGAAGGACAAATGTTCTCGAATTCGAATGGTGGCTGAGGATAAGGTTGAGGTGGTAGAAGAGGTCAATTCAACCTATCTCACGAAGGGAACTCAAACCCTCGACAAGAAGAACAAAGCCATCGAGAAATGTTGGGAAGAAGGGGGAGCTTCTATGCCTAACAAGGTCAGCAAATGAGGCCCGCTACTTGCAACTATTGCGGCAAAATAGGCCACCGCGAAGAGGAGTGTCGGAAGAAGAGAAGCGAGTCAAATTCGACAAGCCGACAAGCCACAACTACACCACCAGCTCCAAATACAACGACTACGGGGGACTATTCGTAATGAGACATAGAGTGAACTCTATAACGACCTCCGAGTCCACAACATCTCCAACTCAGAAAACATGTCATTCGTCCACTCCAACGCGTCACATCATATGACGTCACACCAAGACTCGAATGCCGGATCGACCCTGCTTCATAGAGATGGGAGACGACACCACACATCCCATTCGGGAAAGAAGGCAAACAAACTTGCATCAAGAATGTCTTGCATGTGCCCACGATAACAAAGAATTTGGTCTCAGTCGGCCAAATCATGGAGCAAGGCATGCAAATTTGTTTCAACAACGAAGGATGCTTTATCGAGAAAGATGGCCGACTCATAGCTAAGGGACGGAGAGACGGTCGAATGCTCATTCTCAATTCGAATGAGGTGAAATTGGCCATGTATGCCAAAGGTCTCAAAACCAAGATGAACATCAAGTTGTGGCACAAGAGCATCGGCCACATCAACCTCCAACGACTTCGAGCAATGCAAACAAAGGGAGTTGTCATCAGACTTCCGACATTCGAGTCGAAACGAGTATGCAAAGTGTGTCAACTCGGCAAACAACGTTGATCACATTGGTAAGTGAAAAACCTCGACGCTCATCGCCAAATGAGGACGAAATAGACCGCCAAATGAGAGTCATTTTCATTTCCAAAGATGAAGAGGGTATATATTTCAATTATAAAGAATTGTTATTTTGAAAAACCCTCAGTTTCCTTTTGGAGCCCGCATTTGTTTTATGAATTGCAATGGGTTCCTTCATGTTTATACACTTGTCTCTAGCAAGAGTCCCTATTTTGAAGCAAACAAGAGAAGAACCCCGTCGATCGGCTCGGCTACAACAAGTACATGGCCCATCATTATGCCTTCACGATCAAGGTAACGACTGAACAAGAGCCCGAGAGCTCGTGACCCGCGATGGGTGGAAGCAGTCGGCCTTCACCCATTTCACACTACAAGCCTTCGTCACCGGATTGGGGGGGAGAAACCGAGATGGGAAAGCCAAAGGTCAGACGAAAGTCGACGAAAGCCAAAGCGGATGTAAGACACCTCATACTTGAGCTTGAGGGGGCATCTTGAGATATCAAGCTCAACTAGATTTAGTTAGTTAGTCAACACACATAACTTCGTAGTTGCCTAGATAGAATCTAGTTATTGTGTTGACCTTAAAACATTACATAGGATTTTGTACTTGAATGGGATACATTGTAGATCCTCCACTCCCATGTTCATTTAATATAGGACTTACACCTTTGTATCTATATTCTACTCACACATGTGCACCTTTGCACGTGAGATGTATATATACCTCATTGTGGGTATTTTTGTATTTCATGATGCTTATTAATATAGAGGAAAGGTCATAGCTACACTATTGTTAATACACCCCCATTTACATTATTGTTCATAAGTGTATCTTCCTCTCACACAGATATCCACACATATCACATAACCTTCTACTGCTTAACTACTCACATAATTAGTCACTAATTAACCCTAGTTAATTACCTAATTATTAACACTTTCACCCTCACTCATCATACTTATAAATCTTCATACATCTCGTACGGTAACAACGAGATCAGGAAGAACAGATTGACTAGAGAAGCAAAGGCAACTATAGCAGCAAACAAGATCAAGATTCAAGTGTAGAGAGAGAGAGAGAGAGATGGGCACAAACTATGTAACTGTATTATTATCAAGAAGTTCCAATGGCAACATCTCTCCAACTAGGTTACAAAGTTCAGTTTAAATACACACTAAACTAGGTCAATTGCCCTTTCCAATATTTACAAATATGGCCTAGACCTAGTTTGTCTAATGGGATAGTGTAAATGCGTCTGTTATGTACCCGTATGTGACACTCCCCCGTAATGGGCGTATACAACAAAAATCTGTAATTAAAAGAACAAACAAAAAGAAACTACAAATTTTAAAAGGTTGTTGAACAAGTTGGCTTTTGTCTGAAATGGCAATGTCTGAGAACAAGGGCCGGATTGGCCAAAGCAAGAAGCGTTGAAGTCGAATCTCAGGATGTCAATGTTGATTGCCCGAAACTTTCCTTATTGTCCGCCTTAATCAAACTGATTTTTTATGACGCCCATCTAGTGCCGAAGAGTCCGGAATTGGTCTGGTAGAAGAACCTTGTCATCCCACCTGCTACATTGTCGGTCGTCAGTATTTTCTCAAGTCCAAGCTTCTTAGAAATGACACAGTCCCAAACAAAGTGATATCGAACATATATGTGCTTTGAGGCATCGTGGTGAACAAGATTTCTTGACAATACGACGTCGCCTTGACTGTCGTTATAGACAATTGGAGGCGACTTCGAATCGACTTGTCGAAACGTGCACGCCAACCGTCTGAGCCACAAAGCTTCCTTTGCTACGTTGGATGCAGCTACATATTCAACTTTAGTGGTTGAAGTGATCGTGCACCCTTGGAGTTTCGACTTCCATGAGATTGCTCCATTGCCAAATTTAAACCAGTATCTGATTGTTGATTTCTGATTGTCGAAGCAGCAAGTGAAGTTTCATTAGGTGTATCCGACTACACCTGAAGTCTTGTTTAGGCCGAGTAGGATGCGATGGATCTAAACACATACTTTACCGTGTTCCAATGCAACTAGTGGAGATTATGCATAAATCTCTTGACGACTCCTACGACATGAGCTAAGTTCGGCCATGGTGTGACCATCGAACACATCAAGGAGCCGACAACCAGTGTATAAGGTACCAGCTTCATAGTTTCCCCCTCTGGATCGGATGTCAGCCAGTCTCTCTAAGAAATCCGAAGGCTAATCGAGAGAGGGGTCTATAGACCCACTTGCACGGAAGAACACATCGATTTTTTGGTAATTCGACCAAATCCTAAGTCTTCTTTTGCTGGATGGAGTTCATTTCAAACTCCATCGGTAGATGCCATGTGCTCGGCAATGTCTATAAAGAAGATTCCTGGAGAATATCTCTCTAAGGGCTACCATAGTTTTTCTAATTTTCTTGTTATGACCGGGCGTGCCAGATCAGGTATCTCAGTGAGATGGTCTAGAGCTGAAACTTTCGGTTGGAGCCGATTCAGTGTAGAGGATTTGTTTATCCATGAAGGTGACCTCGTGTTGTCGGTTGGGATGTTATGAAGGGTCTAGACTTCCGAGAAAGTTACCCTTCATACTTCAATAGGCCTTTTTTCCGTCTTGTGCATGACCGACTCATTGAAGACAACATCCAAACTTCGGATGATCTACATGTTCTCTGGGTCCTAAAGTCAATATCTAATTTCGCTATCTGCTCCATAGCCAAGGAAAATCATTTCCTGGACCTTGGTTTTAGTTTTCGGCGTCGTGTTTCGGTACGAGGGCGTATGTGTCACATTTGAAAATCTTCAACTTGTAGTAATTTGAATTCCTACTGGTCCATAGTTCTAGAGGTATTTGGAGTCCTAGAGCCCTATTGAGCGACATATTGATTATGTGTACTATTGTAAGTAGAGCCTCTGTCCGGAAGCCATCCAAGAGTCCATAGTGTTAGAGCATAGCGACGATTCATTCCGTTCTACTCCGAACTGTCAGCAATAGTACTAAAACAGAGAGAGAATTACTACTAGAGAAGGGAAGTACTATTAGTACTAAGAGGACGGGACTGTGTAAGACTCCCAAGAGAGAGGAAAGAGAAGAGAAGAGAGAGAAAGAGAGAAAGTGAGGACGAGAGAGAGAGATGAGGATAACATATGATATATTATAGAAAGAGTAAGTACAAGATGGTTATGAGGCTTAAGACTGGCATTGAACCAATTTGGTTCAACATAATGCCTAGTGCCTTCTTTTATAGTGTTCTCAGGAATAATCCTGAAGCTTCTAGAATATTCCAGAGAAATCTGGAATATACATTAATTTCCTATAATAAAACTTAAATGAAAATAATATCTTACGTATTACAATAGATGGTATAATGGTCAAGAGCTCGACCCATATAACATAAGGTCATGGGTTTGAGTCTTGCCATATCATGACACTATCTCCCCCTTAAGACGAAGAGTGGAACGAGTCGGGATTGATTGCGGACCGGGTTTGTTCGGATACTTTCGGTGGAACTCAGCAAGAAGATCCAGAGCATTAGCGATATGCTTGACGGGTTCCCAAGTACATTCGCTCGGACTATAGACGAGCCTATCGACCAAATAATAAAGTTTGGAATCGAGGACGGCAGCAACTTCATACTTCGGGCCGACTTCCAACTCAAGTAGGGGCGGCGATGGTGTAACACGATCGGGAATAGTGTTTGCTTTATAAGGTTCACGAAGAGAGCGGATGTATCTGAAGATGCGGAGGGAGATCAAGGCGGAACGTGACATCATTAAACTTACTAGTAATACGGAAAGGACCGAGTCGTCGATAATCCAACTTGTCGCACGGTCGAGTAGTCTTGATGTGACAACGTAAGAGTCATACTCAATCTCCGATGGCAGAAGAGGAGGGAAGCCGATGACGATGCGCATAAGTCTTCTGTGTATGTTGAGCATGACGAAGATGAGTAGAGAGATCCATCTGGATCTTGCGTAGCCTCTCCAAATGATCCGCAACACGAGGGTTGGTAGGTAGCTCCGGGGTGTCGATCACCGACCAGCCAGGATGAGAACCGGTATAAGCGTAAAATTGGGAGACCCGAGTCGAGGAGTGGAGAATCTTGGCCCAATCGTCCTGTTGATAACTCAGAAAACACCGGAGACATTGTTCCAACGTTTGGTTGGTTCGTTCTGCCTGCCCATTGGTCTAGGGATGGTAGCCGAAGGAGAGGTTGCAAGAGACCTTGAGCATCTTGAAGAGATGCTACCAAAATTTGGAGACGAATTGAGGTCCTCGGTCACTGATGATATTGTCTAGGAGGCCATGATGCCAAAATACCTCACACATGACAAGGGCAGTGGTTTCCTCGCTAGTGATGGCCTTAGTACACGACACAAAATGTGCCATCTTAGTATATTGATCAATGACGGTTAAGATAGCATCGAACCCCTTCAAGACCGTCAAATCTGTGATAAAATCAAGACAAATAGACTGCCACGGCTTACTTGGAATCGGTAAGGGTTCCAACAAGCCATATGGATGGTGTCGGGCCATCTTTGCTCGGCAACAAGCATCACAAGTCCAAACGTAGTCGTCGACAAAATGTCGCGTATGGGGCCACCAAAAAGATCGTTGAACGAGATCCAATGGCTTAGTACTACCGAAATGTCCCGTCGTATGGTGTCGTAACAATTTTGAACGACTTGAAGGCAACAGGAGCAATCAAGGACATATACAAGCTCTTTAAAGAATAACAAACCATCATGATATTTGAATTGTCGGTAGTCCATACCTGGTTGTTGAGATTGGGAACAAGATGCCCGAGAGGTATCAATGTGCGCCAGAATGTCTTGAGCAAAATTGTTTGTCTTCAAGTTCGCACGTATGGCATCGGTAATCCGGGAATCCATTGGGGTGTGAAAAATCCGTGTTGTGTGCAATCGTGTTGGTCCCAAGATTACTTGGTTTTGATTATCAAACGCTGGATCACCAGGACGACGTGCAAGATATGAACGTCGTGATAGCGCATCTGCTTTTCCTTGTTGCTTCCCCAGTCGATATGTGATTTTGAAGTCGAAATGCGTGAGGAATTGAGCCCACCAAGCTTGCCGTCGATTTAGCACTCGAGCATTCTAGAAATACGCAAGATTTTTGTGATCACTAAAGACGACGACCTAATGTGGAGAGCCTCTAAGAAATGCCGCCATTGCACAAAGGAATCCACGATGGCTAATAACTCCTTGTCATGTATTTCGTAGTTGATTTCCGCGGCATTGAATTTGCGTGAATGGAAAGCCACATGATGTAACTCTTCTTTATCTCCTTGTTGAGAAAGGATGCTACCGAGGGCGAAATCCAATGCGTCGGCCTCCATGATGAATGGTTTTTTTGTATCCACATGAGCTAGAATAGGAGCTTATGTAAAGGCTTTCTTAAGATGCCGAAAAGCCATGTCCGCTTCATTGGACCAAAGAAATTATTGTCCCTTCTTCGTAAGTTGTGTGAGAGGTAAAATAATCTTCGAGTAATCCTATATAAACTTGCAGTAAAAGTTAGCAAAACCTAGAAAACATTGTACATCTCGTACCGATCGTGGAATTTGCCACTCTAGCATAGTTTGGACTTCAGCTGGATCCATGGAGATGCCCTTTGAGGAGATGACGTAGCCTAGAAATTCCACTTGCTTGCGGTCGAAGCTACATTTTTCTAGCTTGGCATAAAGACCATTCTCGCGGAGTCGTTTTAGTACTAATAGTACATGAGAATCGTGCTCTTCCTGGGTCTTTGAATAAATCAATAGATCATCCAGATAGATGATCAAATAGATATCCAAGAGGTCTCTAAATATATCATTTGCCATGTGTTGGAAGACTGCGGGTGCATTGGTTAGACCAAACGGCATAACAGTATATTCGAAATGCTCATACTGCGTGCGAAAGGCGGTCTTCCATTCATCTCCCGGTCGGATCCGCACGAGGTTATACGCTCCTCGTAGATCGATTTTTGTAAAAAACTTGGCACCATTAACTTGCTCTAAAAGACTTGATATAAGAGGAAGTGCATACCTATTCCGGATGGTGACTTTATTCAAGCCGCGGTAATCAACGACGAGACGAAGTGAGACATCTTTTTTCTTGACAAAGAAGATGGGTGCACTAGCCGGAGATTTCGAATGATGAATAAACCCGCTTGCCAAGTTCTCCTCTATGTAGGCTCGAAGGACTTCTAACTCGGTGGGTGACAAGTTGTAAATTGGTCCCCATGGTGGCTCTGCTCCTGGTTGTGAATCGATGGGACAATCATAGGGACGATGATGAGGAAGAGTACAGGCTTTTACCTTGTCAAATACATCGGCATAAGGATGATATTTCGCCAGAAGTTGCACTAAGGATTCCTCCTTAATAGTGTTGGAAGGATGTACTGATATTGCAAATAGGAACATTGACTCCTTGTGTCCTTCTTCGCATAATTGACGTAGTGAAATGGTCGAAACTCGATGAGTAGATTCTTGGGGTTGTCGATGTCGGACTTCTCTTGTTCTCCAATCTATCTCTGGATTATGTAATTCAAACCAAGGTAATCCCAGGACAATGGGATGCTTGGGACTACTAATTATATTAAATGCTACTACAGACACAAAACTACCTAGGACAACTTGAATGGGTTCTGACTCTTCTACAATATTCCTGGAAGCAATGGGACGACCATCAATGACTACTACAAATGTGGGGCAAGGAAGTTTTCTTAAGGATATCTGAGAAGCTTGGGCAAACTTTTGATCCATGAAACAGGAATTAGCTCCAGAATCTAGAAGTGCTAGGACGTGTACTGGGGGAGTACTTTTAGTACTAACCATAACTTGGGCTAAGAACACATTGCTAACTTGCTTGGAGGGAATGGAACCACTAATGGGTTGTACAGATCTAGGGTTGTCCAACCAAACGGCTCCTATTTTGGCTGGATTCAATCATTTAACTCTTCATCTAATTGACTAAGGATTTCAAATTTGTTTGAGATACTTGGGCTATTAGTACGATTAATACTATCAAACACTCCTAAGGGAAGAATTGACTCGGGTTTAGTACAGGCTACGATTTGATTTACCTGTCTTCTTGGCCTATGGGGACAATCGATTGCGATATGCCTTGGTCCACCGCAATAAAGACATAATCGGTTTGCACGTCGTCGTTGATTTTCTTCTTCCGATAACGGGCCACGTCGACGCATGGTGTCGATCTCCATCGGTGTCGGAGTATTTGCTTGAGGTATGTCTCGTGCATATGGTTTAGCCGCGACTGAGGCGTAAGTGGGCTCCGGCCTAGAGCGTGGTATTTGTAATTGACGTTCCAAACGCCGTTCAAAAAGGCGGTTGTCACATTGGACCGCTCGACTTATTGCCTCCGTAAGAGACTTTGGTTCTTCGGGGAAGGTTAGAAGTAGATCTTTGACATCGTTTCGTAGGCCGTAGCGAAACTCCTCCATTAGTGCCTGATCATCCTAGGGGATTTCTGAAGCGAGTAGACGGAAATCCACCGCGTAGGTAGAGGTTGGACGATCGCCTTGATGTAATCGTCGGATTTTGTTGATCGTCGTCCGGATGTTGTCTGTATCTCCAAAGCAAGCTTTAAACTCACTAATAAAGTTTTCAAAGTTATTAAGTAAGGGCGATTGTTTTTCCAGAAGCGGAGCAAACCATGCCAAGGCTGAGCCGCTAAGCAACGTGCCTATGAGGCCGACTTGGGATGCATCAGTGGGGTATCGAGAAGGATGCATTTGAATGACTAAGCGTACCTAATTGAGGAATCCCCTAAATTGCGATCGCGTTCCATCAAATTTCACAGGAAGTCCAATCTTGGGCTCTTTATGAAATCCTTAGGGACTTGATCCTTGTTGTTGTTGTAACGTTGCTTCGAGTTGTTGCACACGTAACGCTAACTCCCCATGTTGTTGCTGCATTTGCTGTTTTTCTAGGGCGATTTGTTGAAGATCCCCTAACAACCGTTGGTTTTCTTGTTCCAAGGCAATAAATTTTTCTTTTAGAAACTATAGCTCGGAGAAAACAGATTGGTATTCTTGGGCGCTAACAGAAGCCATTGTATAGAAAAAGGATAAGAGGATGAGGGAAACCAAAAGAAAGACTAGAGAGGAAATTTGGTTCAAACTGTCAGGAATAGTACTAAAACATAGAGAGAATTAGTACTAGAGAAGGGAAGTACAATTAGTACTAAGAGGACGGGACTGCGTAAGACTCTCGAGAGAGAGGAAAGAGAAGAGAAGAGAGAGAGAGAGAGAGATGAGGATAATAGATGATATATTTTAGAAAGAGTAAGTACAAGATGGCTATGAGGCTTAAGACTGGCCTTGAACCAATTTGGTTCAACATAATGCCCAGTGCCTTCTTTTATAGTGTTCTCGGGAGTAATCCTGAAGCTTCTAGAATGTTCCAGAGAAATCTGGAATATACATCAATTTCCTATAATAAAACTTAAATGAAAATAATATTTTATGTATTACAATAGATCGTATAATGGTCAAGAGCTCAACCCATATAACATAAGGTCATGGGTTCAAGTCTTGCCATATCATGACACAGACTATATGGTGTCGTATATTCACGTTGAATGCCGCACTGCCAGCAAAATCTGATGAATACTTTTTATTTGAACTCTCCTCAGTTGTTGATCTAAAAGCATTTTAGCTTCCGTCCGGACTGGTTTTCCACCAAGGCGAGCAATTTTGGAAAGATCGAGAACACTCAGTTTTTGGTTCTGGCCGGATATGCCCACACCTTTCGAGACGAATTGTCGATGAAGTTGATGAAGTAGGAAGCGCCGCCAAGAGATTGATGTGCCATTGGGCCACAAATGTCCAAATAGACCAATTGAGAGGATTTGATTCTCTTGGTGTTGTCATCGGGTGTGAAGTCGCGGCTTGTTTATCGTATCGGCAATGCTCACAAAATTGGTGGTCGAAGAAGGAGAGTTTGGGGATATATCCGGCTCTAGATAAATGCGTCATGTCGGCCTTGTTGAGGTGTCTGAGAGGTCCTTGCCATAATGATGACACATGAATATCAACTGGGACAAGTTACCCTCTCTGAGTGTGACGTATAACGAGTACAAAGAATGTACTTTCAGACCTCAAGTAAGCAAGAGGTTCCCCCAGTGGAGTGTCCAGCATCCTGATGAGAAGCCGACACATATGCTATCTTCGTCAAGTTCTCCAATCGAGATCATTGGTCTTGAGAGCTCAGGTACATGTCAAAGATTATGTAATACCAATGTAGAACAACCCGAAAGGTTGAGCTCGATTGTGCCAATTTCAATTATAGCACAATGTAGTGAATTTCCAACTCAGACTAAGTCGAAATGGCGGGTTGAATATTGTGAGGGGTCACATGATCGGAAGCACCTGAATCCAAGAGCCGCGTGTTCGATTCCTTACTTGTCATAAGCAAAAATTATGATTCAACTGAGTTCTCAATTAATAGTATGTTCGGGCCGTCCGTTAATACTTCTGTTGATGAGCCAACATAGTTGACCTCCGCTTGCCGACTACCCTTCGGATCAGCTCGTTGAGCTTTGTCATTCTTTGCTTTAAGGGTGCAGTCGTCGGCCTTCACAGGTCCAGGCTTTTTGTAATAGTTGCATATTCAACTTTCTCTGGACTTGCTTCGACTTCGCGGATTACTCGACGGTCAAGAATAACTTCTTCCCATGTTGTTCGGTCAGTCAACCGAACTTTGTACTACAAAAGCATCCTTGGCCGAATCATTAACAAATGATCTCCTCTAAGCATTTTTCGTCAAAATTGAGCTCTTTGATTCAGAGTAGCTTACGATTGTTTTGGATGTGTTGCACACAATGGTGACATAGGTTTCCCAAGATGGAGGCAACCCGCTCATCAATACAGTTATAAAATTTAGCTCATCTTCTATGGTGACTCCCTGAAGTCGACAATTGGGAACTCAAATTCCCATATTCGTTTATATGTGCCTGGACCAAATTAGATTCTTTCACCTGAAGGTTGTAGACGCTCCAAATCAAACATATATTTGTTGCGAATACCTTCTTTTCATAGGTGTTCAACAGTGTCTTACAAAGTTGGAAGGCTATTAGACATGATTGCACTGTGAAGTGCACCGACTCCGACAAGTGCATCTGAATGGTGGCCTAGACAATCTAATCTAATTTTGTCCACTCATTCGGCGTATACTCTTCTGGAGGGTTTCCGAACTCGATTAGATCTATCTGACCTTTGACAATCAAATAGTCATGCATTTGTCCCTTCCAGAAGTTGAAGTTCGACCCGATCGAACTTCCTTAAACTCATCTTGGATGAGACAGATGTTGAGTCAGCTTGGGAAGCTTTGTCCGGAGTCGGCTACAAACAATGGTAGAGTGCATCCTGCTAGTTCACCCGAATTCGTTCTAGCCGGATTTGGACACGAGCCATATCGATTTGTGTTCGGTCTAGAGTGGCTACAACAGATTTTATGCCTAGCCGAATTGGGCCCGAATTTGTCGATTTAACCAATTAGGTTTCGTGGGGTGTTGAACTAAACCTGCCCGAAGTGACTACAACGGTTGGAGAGACATAACCAATTGTTCTTCCCAAATAACGTCTAGCTAGATTGGGCATGGTTATTGTTGATCCAATTCCTTATGTTGGTTTCAAAGCCGATCACAGATTATATGCCATTTGTGCCTTTTCTAACGCCGATCCCGTACCGAGTGGCTCAGCATGTGGATGGAGAATGCCAATTGGCCTATCCGGATGCTGCCTAGCCACAGATGGGGTTCTACTTTAGGCCTGATCTTCTTCAAGTAGTTACAATGAGCGAGTGAACAATGTTTGGATGACCTATCCTATTGTCATCTAACCTATGAACCACGATTGAAACTATTTTGATAAAAAGTTTAGAGATCTTCAAGGGGGTGAAGGAAAGAGTATTGTTAAAGACAGAAGACGGCCGACAACAGAATACTAAACCGAGCTCTAATACTAGATGTTATGAGTGGCCATCAAATGCGGAACAAAACCAACACTCTATATGATGACGATCTTCTAGTTGATGGTGAGCAAGATCAGGAAGAACAGATTGACTAGAGAAGCAAAGGCTACTATAACAACAAACAAGATCAAGATTCAAGTGCAGAGAGAGAGAGAGAGAGAGAGAGAGAGAGAGAGAGAGAGAGAGAGACAAATAGGCACAAACTGTGTAATTGTATTATTATCAAGAAGTTATAATAGCAACAACTCTCCAACTAGGTTACAAAGTTCAGTTTAAATACAAACTGAACTAGGGCAACTAACCTTTCCAATATTTACAAATATGGCCTAGATTTAGTTTGTGTTGAGAAACAAGTCCCTCCAGATGAGCCGGATCAGACGAGACGAAGGGAGGAATCGAACCGAATGGATCCAAAACGGGTTCGGCCAGATCCGGTATGAACCAACAAGTAGGAACATATTTGTACATATGATCAGACGTGACCGTTGAGGTCATATTTGTAAATAGCCCATAAGTTATATGAGTATAAATATAACTAGGGCAAATAGTGTTTTATGAGGTTATTATTGTTATTGTTGTAAAGACAAATAGTGACAGAGAGAGTGAGAGAGAAACAGAAAGTATTTCCTATTGTAACCGCCAGTTGGCGAAGACATAGAGGTCGAGGTCATTGCCTCTGAGACTCACATTGTATCCTTCCTCTCATAGTGATAGTTGGAGTCTGTGGGCTCTCGTGGTTTTCTCGATTAGGGCTTTTTACACATAAACATTTGGTGTAGTCTCTATTGTCTGTGCAAGTGCATTGCTATTTTCTGTTTATTTCTTCCACTGTGTGTTCGAGACTTGGTTATGGCCGAGTGCTATTCCGCTCTGTGGGCTCTCGTGGTTTTCCCGATTAGGGCTTTTTACACGTAAACATTTGGTGTAGTCTCTATTGTCTGTGCAAGTGCATTGCTATTTTCTGTTTATTTCTTCCACTGTGTGTTCGAGACTCGGTTATGGCCGAGTGCTATTCCGCACAATCAATGTGAATACGTCCATTATGTACCCATATTTGACATCCACAACTAAAAATCCGGTTGAATAATGCGAGTTGCTTGTGATTTTTACAAAGGCTCCATGAATGAGGAAGTGGCCAATAAACATGGTGAAGAACTGAATGGTTTTCTAGAAGTCCTAAATGTGCATATGAAATAACACATTCAGTAAGGCAAGGATGCCCACTTGCCTTGTACCTATTCATTTTATATGCAGAGTCTCTATTAGCAAGTTTACAAGTTGTTGAGCCACGGATTTAAGGCCTGCGATTTCCAATGCATGATAAAAAGTTGATTATATCAGCCTTCACTAATGATACGATGTTGTTTGTCAATAGGATGCAAGAAAACTTCTGTAGATGTAAAATCTTATTAACAGTTTTTGTAGAGTTTTAGGGGCCAAGATAAATTGTCACAAGTCCAAAGGTTGGTTGATTGGAGGCAAATCTAAGGGTTGTAGATATAAAAACTATAGTCACCAAAAACTTCAAAAATCAACGGATCTAAACAAGGACTCAGAGATAATTGCTCTTGTTCAGTGGTTGGCAAAATACACCCACAATGTTTTTCGATAATTAACATTAGAGTCCCTTAAAGTTAATGTTAATCCATCATAATACAAACACTGAACCTTCTCAATCTCACATATGAGCCACCTCTTAGCACAATAAGTACCTCTCTGTGTCTTCATGTGTGTGTTCTGGTATTGCTTGGGGAACTGCCAATAAGTTTTTGCGAAATTTCGAGCGTGACTCCTCTTTTCTTACGATTTTGTTGCATCCCATTTATTGACCTCTTTCTCGCATATTGGTTGCCGTCGATGCACTGAAACTATACAACTTATTTCATAGAGTTGTCATTTGTTGTAGACAATCCTCAACATAAACCCTGTCGATTGATCCTAATCATTGCTCTAGCCATTTCGTAGCTTCTATAAGCTTATGTATTTGAGACTTCCATGATTCCTACCTCTTCTACTTTTGCGTTCATCCCCACTTTTGTTTCTACATTCATCTCCATTTCTACGTCTGCATTCATCTCCACTTTTGCTTCTCCATTCATCCAGCGTAGGTCACATGGATTGCATGTACACAGTGATGTACAGAAATATATTGCCCTGTCATGCTTATAAGAGTTTGTCTATTTGACACTTCACATAGTTACTAGTTTTTATGTTGGGTGTTCACTTCACATCTATGGTGTCAAAACATGGCTTTGAGGGGTGTACATGGTTGGAGTGCTTCAATACCAAAGGGAATATACAAGACATTAAATGAGCTAATGCAGATGTTGAGAGCTCTACAACAATGGTATAATTTCAGGAATGGATGCCAATTAGAGTGTTTACTAGATGCAAGAAACAATCGGAAGTAGACCCAGACAACTGCAAAAACGATGTAGCTTCTAAAATCTAGGTATTGGAAGGTATAGGCCTAAAGAACTTGATGTGGGACCTAGTAGAACTAGGATGGAAAACTCCACAAGGTACTATTCAGTTTTTTCAATATTCGTCTAAGCTTGGCAACAATATTCTACGACGCAAGAACATGGAGCAAGAGGGCATTCCTAATAGGTAGACCAGGGAAGAATTGGATGACAATTTCCTAAAACTATATGGAAACAATTCAGGGCCACAAAGATTGTAGAAAAAATAAAAGCATTCTTATTGTTATGTAGCCACTGATCTCTCAGTAGGCGCTTGGTTGCAGAAAAGGGGAATTGATGGGAAATGTAGCTTGTGCTCTTTTGGAATATATAAAGATTACAATATATTTTTGTTGTTCATGATCATTATCGATTTTAGAGGAGTTCAATGATAAATAGAGAGGAGTGTGCCATATAGGGTGATGTGGTAGATAGAACTATTGAGTGTCTATGATTACATTACTAGTGTATATATTGGATTGTAAATACACTTTACTTAACTAATGGGAAGCACCCTTTCTTCGGAAAAATAAAATAAAATCTAAAACACCAATGGGTAAAAATTAGAAAGTTTCATTTTATTATTTTCTAAAAAAACTAGTTTTTGTTTTCTTTTTCCCAATTTACCATTCAAATATTAACTCATACATTTGGACTCACATATCATGAATCGCGGTAACCTATAATGTACCTCCCAAAACACTGAAGCTAAAAATAAAACCTTGGTCGTATGTGTCTTTGTTAGCAAACCTTGCCAATTGTTTATTCCTCTCTTTCTCTCTCTCATAAGGTTTTCTTGTCTTTACAACTTTTATTTACTTACAAGTGTTTATTTTATATGTGTTTGGATCAAGTTTTAGTTGATGATAGTCCATGGCATGGCTGAATTATAGAAAGTGATTCTCTCTCCGATTAAAAAATGCACTCATTAATGGTTGATTCGTCAATGTCACGATATGATGACCAATTGCTCGTCGACTTCACAAGGAGATACCTTTTTCTTTATTAATGTAATGTCGTGGTTTAGGGGAGAAACGTGAAGTGGTAATCGTTGACAATCTTATTGATAAAATAAATGAATCAAATTTACATTCAAGTCGGCAGACAACTTAAGATAACATTGTCTCTACTTTCTACTTTCAATATTCTATATTCAATGATTGTAAGGATGAAACTTTTTCCATTCTCCAATCAAAGACCATGTATATGAAATATAGTTTCCATCTATAAATGGAAGTATTATGTTCGACTTAGCATTGACATTAACACTTAATCAAGTTGAGATATTATAAATTATTTACTTTTATACCAACGGGTGATTTATCTCGGGGAGTATGTGAAAATTATGTTCACGTATCCACAAATAAGTAGAGGTATGCATCTATGTGTGTGTGTGTACATGTGCAAAATATTCATTGTGTAAATATGCGACAGTTGCGAAAACTTATCATAAGGACTAGTGTACAGTTCTAATGCTTGTACAAGTTTGTCATAATAGCCACAAACAATGTACACACAAACCTACCATGAAAGACCCCAACAATGTATAATTCTAGCAGTTGTCTGGACTTGGTACAAAGGAAACCTACATGATGTGTTCCACATCACATATTACATCTAATTATTAAAAGGCTTCCTAGATAGTTTGGTGACGCACACCACATTTTACCTCCTCACACACATATATGAATACATCCTCATGTGTTATGATAGTGTTCAAACTTTTCAAAGGACTCGTGGATAAGATATATCCAAAAACTTTCATTATAAAGGAAGCATGTACATAATATGTCCCATGGATCAAATTATTCGATTAAAACACATGTAATGTCTTTCATAGACCATAAATTGTTTAAAAATTAAATATGCCTAACATCTTTTGTGGAGGCTTTGGGCATTCTCTTCTAGGTTCAAACCCTTTAACACTTGTCATTTGCCTCAGTTAGCGAAGTGCTTATTAATGATATTAGTTCTAATCAAAAGCTTGCTATTGTCATTGAAGAGGATTTTTACCTGTGATAATATGTGTTCAGTCCAAGATTAGTGGCAAGTAGACATAAACTTTTACCAATTAGAGGTTTCAATGACTAGGTGATGTCCTTTTATTCCACACATGGTTTAGATGTGGCATCAATGGCAATCATACATTGGCTTTCACCGATTTGATGTTCTATTTATATGCATAAATATCAATATAATAAATCGCAAGGTTGGATCAATGGAAGACATACTTCGACTTTTCTCTGAGTCATGTACAACATATGGGATCAATGGTCCTTAAACCCAACACATGTGTTTTCCACGTATCACCAATATAAAGAAAACATTGACTGTTATGGGCTTGATCTCACATGGTCATCTACTCATAGCGAATATGTACAATTTTGAGGGAGTGAAGTCTTACATACAAGCACGATCTTTATCGACTATATGTCTCATTGATTGGGATCAAAAGGCCCTAAAATGTCATTTCATGGTTTACACATGCGGTGAGGGTAAAGCGAGCATCATAATTTGCCGAATTGATCCCATGATGCATGGTCAGGCAATATACCAACAAACCATCATGGTAGATAAAATGATGTTGATGCGATTCCAATAGGGGGTGCAAACTCCAAAACCAACACTATAACTATTCAAGGTTCCTTTTCATGTTTTTTTTTTCATATACCTTGCCAAGAAAACAAACAAACCGAGGGAGGTCTCCAACCAATCACACACTTCCTTCCACAAGTCCGCCCATGTGGATGGAACGAATTGCAGATATCGCGCACACTCTTGAGTTCATGCGGAGGTTACATTTTCACATAGAAGGAGAAACCAAAGAGGAGAGGCATTCATCCAACTAGATATGAGGAGAAAGAAAGAAAGAATTAACATCTTCTAACACCAAAATTGGCCCGTGAGACAGTTGGTTTACAACAAAAATGGGGTATTTACCCATTCATCGAAAGTAAAAATAAAAAATAAAATAGAACTTAAGCTAAAGAGTTCTAGTAAAAAAAAAAGAGCATGTACGATGGCTTTATACTAGGCCTAGTTTCATTTCCATCCAAGTCTCTCGAAAGAGAAGCGGGAGGTCAAAGGGTTTCGATGTGGATGGTGGCCCGTGATCAAACACGATATGCTTCTTTCTTTGTGTTACATAACTAAAACATCGAGTAAATACATTCATATACCGTATACGTATACATATACATATATATATATACATCCAAAACTACATAAAAGGAGAAAGGATAAAATGATATGCTTCTTTTTTGGTAGATAACTAAAGCATTGAGTAAATACATATACATATACATGTACGTATACACATATACATATAGACACACATATACATATACATATACATATACATATACACACACACACACACACACATATATATATATATCATATATGTATGTATAATGTATCAGTATGTATGTATGTATTATAAAGTGGTAATAATAACTTGCCGACAATCAATCACCCCCTTCCCCTGTTCCTCCTCTGTTCCTCTCAGATCGCTGATTCTTCTTCTGCAGCACACACGCACAATCACAGATATTCGCCGCATCGATCTCCAGACTTCACAGCTCCCTCCCTCCCTCTCAGTCATCTCGTCCGCCTTCCAGGTTAGTTACGGTGGAAGATCAGGGCCGGGGTTTAGGTTTTAGTCTGTTTTTTTTTAAGATCAGGGTTAGTTTTAGGTGTAGGCGAAATCAGGTTTAGGTTATGGGGTCCATGTTAAGGTTTGATTTTATTTTTATTTTTGTCCAACACATCGTTAAACAGAGTGAATTTTTTTTCTCCAAGGTCAGGGTTACTGTATCGAGAAAACAGAGTGAATATTAGGATTAGGTTTTATTATTATTATGAGGACATCAAAGAAACAGAGTAAATTCTCCCCAAAGACGAGGAATGAGTTTAGGGTTACAATCAGGGCGTTCATTAAACAGAGTGCAGTTTTGCTTCTAAGATTATTGGTTTGCTACCGTATAAAAATAGAGTGAATATTAGGGTCAGGATTGGGGTTTCCTGCTACCATATCAAAAGAAATGGAATGGATATCCTCTTCTTGCATCAGGGATAGTGCATTAGCACGGTCAAAGTTAGGGTGCATTGTTCCTCATGAGTTTAGGATTATCTGTTATCATACAAATAAAACAAACTGAAGTTTTTCTTCCAAAGTTAGGGTTGGTGTCTTGTGGTTTCGATATAAAAAAGCAGATTGAATGTACCTTGTTTTATCTTTTAAGGTTATGCGTTGTGATTTTTGTCACCATAATTGGAAAATACTGAGTGATTTTTTTTCTTCTTTCTTTTTCTCTGGTACTTCTGTACATGGTCTTTTTTCCAGAGAATTGGCTTTCAATGGCGCATATTCAGAGGGCTGGTTATGATCATGCCATGCCAGATGAATTTGAATTTGCAGATTTTGATGAAGATGAAGATGAATTCTCGGAAGATATGCGAGAAGATCAATTTGGGTCTGATTTTGATGATGAATTTGATTCGGTGAGCATACTTTCCTTTGCCTCTTTTGGTTCAAATAATCTATTATAACTATATTCCTTGTTATATGTGATCACCACAAGAATGTTTTTTTGCTGTCTTATTTATTTGTCTATGTAACTAAAATGATAGAATTACTTGTGTGTATATTAGTATATTCAACCCTGGAATCAGCATGTGTATATACAGTTACTAGGACATGCACATACCAATTCCATGTATAGGTTGTTACAAGTATATCTTGGTAGATGTAACTGAAATACATGTGCTTAACAAGGATCATGCATATTCACCTTTTATTTATCTTGGTTTATGTATTCAAGGATTATTCATAACGTTAGGACTTACATATTAAGTTGTAATGCATAGCAGAGTAGCAGATTGATGGATACAACTGCTGCTCAGGCAAGGCGAGGAAAAGATATTCAAGGGATTCCTTGGGAACGCTTAAATTTTACTAGAGAAAAATATAGGGAAAGCAGACTTCAACATTATAAAAATTATGAGAATTTAAGTGTCCCACACGAAGAGTTAGAAAAGGTCAGATAATTTATTTGACCTTCTTCCACTGAGCATTTCATCTTCAAAATAGTTCATGGGTTAATGATTCAACAATCAAGTATCATTTATTGATTGTGAATCTCAATGACAGGAATGCCTGCATGTGACCAATGATTGCAAGTTTTATTCATTCAGACACAATACGAGATCAGTGAAGTCCACAATTGTACATTTTCAGGTAACCTCTTCACGAATTCTGTTATTATTCCTGATGACAACCGTTGGGTCAGTGAGTTGATAACTCTTCTTGGGCCATTTTGAATTATATAATGGCATTTAGAGATAGTTCCTAAACAGTTTACTCGTTGTGATGAATGGAAGTGCAAATAATTGATATGTTTGGTTCGAATATCTTCTGTATCATGCCCAATTAATGGTATGTTTTCATGTTCTGCTGCTCTTTGCAAACCCTTTTAGTATTTGCAACGTGATAAATCGTGTCGCTGTTCTTTTGCATTAATAGATGACATTTAGAGACAAGGGTGAAATTTAGAATTTGAAAGGCAAATTTGAATGTGGAATGGAAGTTTACCAACATACAAGCTATTTGTAGGATAAACCCAGGCTCGCCGTACCAATTAATTGCCCATATACATAATCTGGAACAATTCCAAGTACTTCTTTGGCTGCATTGCAGTAGTAAGCCGCATATAACTCTCGTTATTGCCATGCCCAATCTCTGAATAAGGAACGAAGTCCAGAAACATTTCTTGTTAAACAAGCCAAGAGGTTTCCATTTCTAGCTCTAATTTATAATGTTAGTAATTGAATCTATTCTACTATATGCAAAGGCCTATATGTTGGCTTGACATCACACAGAGACTTCATGGTGAATCTAAGATTCCCATGGTCAGTTGCTTAGTTGAGCTCATGTAAAGAGGTCATATAGGAGAGAATGTTGTTGAAGCATTACCATAGTTTGATCAAGAGAAGATGAAGTCAATATTGCTTGATAAGAAGTGTTTTAAGCTGTCATAGATGCGCTTGTAGTTGATTGGCACTTTAGCAATTGGCAAATCCGAACAGTTATACAACACTCGAGAGCAAAGGGTCCGAAGAGAGAAGTGAAAGAAGGTGATTAACTTCATTCTTTTTTCATTGCCACCATTTACTTAGTCATTTGGCACTTAACCCTTATGAAGTTGCGATGGACAAATTACGACTCCTTTGTAGAAGTCTTAAGTCACCAGAGCTCAGCTGTAGGCTTTAGCTAAACAATGTCACTTTGTAAATACATAGTAAAGAAGACCAGAAAGAAAGATATATTAATTCTTTTTAAGAGACCAAAATGGCCAATAAGACCAAACACAAGATTACATCTTATGTGTCGGCTCGTTTTTGAGAACAACAAACCAAAATAAATGTTATATTAATGTCTTTTAGGAGGCCAAAATGGTCAATAAGGCCAAACAAGTGGTTACATCTGAAGTGTTGTCTCGTCTTTCAGAACAACAAACCAAAATAAATGTTACCAAGTAAAAAGAAGTAAAACCAGATAAAAAGAGTCTAAAGAATCTTGTTATCTGTACATGTAAAATTTTCAAGTCTGATATATTGTAATTTTTGTCTTTGAAAGATCTCTAGCATAGGTTGATCCAGAATGAAGAGGTAATGGCCTTTATCTGTCGATGACAATTGCCATCAAAGAATCTGGGCATTGTTTAATCTAGAAATGTTTATTGACGCAATACCTGGAGTAGTTTTATTGCTCTTTTGAAGCTGAAAATGGAAAACATTATCTTCTAGAAAACTTGAGTTTTCTTGTAAGTTTTATTATCAGTTCCATGTGTAGCTATTCTTCTTGTAAGGTGCATCTTTCTGGATGAGCCTCAACAGGGCTTAATATTGATATTTTCTAGCAATCAGATGCTTCTTTGCTCAGGCTGTTTCTGGAATCAGCTTTTTTTTTTTGTTTGAGAAATTTCCCTTGTTAATGGAACTCTTACATTTTTTTCTGGCTTATTTATACCCAGATGACATCACAATGTTAAATGCTTGCACTCAAATTATTATTATAAATCTTGTGCTATGAGCTCTCTTAAGCATCTAATTGATTTGTTAAAGAAATTTCTCTGTTTCTTGGAATTGTAAGAATTTTCTATTGGAGTATTTAGAACTTACAAATGGCTTTGAAATATGCTGTACAGCTTAGAAATCTTGTTTGGGCTAGCTCCAAAAATGATGTTTATGTGATGCATAACTCATCTGTTCTCCATTGGTCTCCCATAAACCGGAAGAGAACCGAAGTTTTAAATGCTGCAAGGCCAATTGTCCCATCTCCAGAGGTATGGTTGATTCACAATTGTGCGAAATCCATCCTTAACTAGAATTTTTATTTCTTGGAAATTTTCCATTAATCAATGCGTAGTTTTATTCTGCAGGCAGAAAGAAGTGGATGGTCTTCACAACATGCTATAAGAAACTTGCAAATTAGTAGTATGTGTGTGAAGGGTAATCTTCTAGTTGCTGGTGGATTTCATGGAGAAATGATTTGCAAAGTAAGTTAAAGCAACCAAGCATGATTATGTAGGGCTTTCTTGTTCTCCTTCATTTTACTCAATAATTAATATTTCATAGTTTCTGGACCGTCCTGGAGTGTCTTTCTGCACGAAAATTACCTATGATGAGAATGCCATCACAAATGCTGTTGAAATATATGAAAATTCCAGGTATGATACAAGTAAATATACCTGGTTATTTCCTTGTTATTGAGTTGATGACATATTGATTACAATTTCACATTTTGGAATTACAGTGGTGCCACAAGGGTGATGACATCTAACAATGATTCTATCGTTAGAGTTTTTGAGATTGATAAGTTTGAAGTACTTCAGAAGTTTTCCTTCCCATGGCCTGTTAATGTACATGCTCCTTTGGCCTTTTTCATTGATATGGTGGTTTTATCGTGTTGTGTTCAATAAGGGTTTTCCAGTTTGTACAGTAATGTTATCCTCTTGACTAATATCTCAGCTAAAATACCTGCCTTACATGCTTTTTGACAGCACACATCCATTAGCCCCGATAAACGACTTTTTGTTGTTGTGGGTGATAGTGCAGATGGATTTCTTGCAGATAGTCAAACAGGCAAGGTAATGACCTCTATGAGAGTTTTGCTAAGAAATAGTCTTATTTCATATCATCTGTCCTCTTTATTAAATATACTTTATGTTGTAGTACGGAAACCGAGCTCATGGTTTTCTCCTAGAATGGATACTCTAGATAAGATTTTAGGTTGCTGGCACAATAACGAGAATACTGTATGTTGTTCGACATAGGTTCATATCCAATGACTCTGTATCATAGGACTTTATGATTTTTTGATATGATCTCTAATCCTAAGTCAATTTCTTTTATAGCTTATTTGGTATCTCTTTTCTATGCTGTTGAAATACCGTAGGGTTGAAATACCATAGGGTCTGTCAGCTCAGGCTGACAAGATTGTATTTTGGTTCATGATGCTACTTGGCACTGGTGCTGTAATGCTCCGGTTTGGTGGTTTTCTAATTTGTTATAAACATTTGTTTTTCTTTTTGCAGTTCTAGTCCATGCTTTGTGTGAATATGTTACAAAATGCCTTGGTTTTCTGTTTTTGAAAAATTTAGCTCTCTGGTTTTTGTTAATGTTTGTGACAGCGCAAACTGCTATATAAACTAGTTTATAATGGTTCAGGTCACATTGAGCAGGCTTACACATGCGAATTCTGTTAGCTAATATGTAATGATTTTTTCAATCAATCATGATTTTGGTCTATATCGATGTAAACTGCAATATGAAAGCTACATTGAACATTTTTTACTGAAATATTTTGATATTTCTTGTTATGCAAGATATTAGAAACTCTAAGAAGGACATATCTAATGTTTTCTTAAATCTTGTTGGTATGCCAGGTATTACAAACTCTAAAAGGACATTTAGACTACTCTTTTGCATCAGCATGGCATCCAAATGGGCATCTTTTCGCAACTGGAAATCAAGATATGTCCTGTAGACTCTGGGACGTTCGGAACTTAAGCTCTTCTATTGCTGTTCTGAAAGGACAAATAGGAGCAATTCGCTCTCTTAGGTTCACAACAGATGGCAGATTCCTTGCAATGGCAGAGCCAGCGGACTTCGTTCATATTTTCGATGTTTACCGAGATTTCACAAAATCTCAAGAGATAGATATTTTTGGCGAGATAGCAGGCATATCGTTTAGCCCTGACACGGAAGCATTGTTTATTGGTGTAGCTGATCGGACATACGGAAGCTTGTTGGAATACAATCGACGCCATGTGAATACTTACTTGGATTCCTTATGCTAAATGGAGTCGCAACATGGATTTCATTTGGTTTCTTCTTTGCCAGGGGAAAAAGGAAAGAAAGCAAAATTAAGAGTTGAAATTGTGCTGTTGGAAAAACCCACTTAGTAGTAGAGGGCGCTTCATCAAAGGAGAAGGAATGTTCAGAGTTGAGAGTTATAATAGAGAATGGGTGTAAATGAACCATCTCCTTATATTATTTCTTCAGGCGACAGGCTCTTGGGAATGTCCTCTTGATGTTATAGCTTTTTTTGTAAAAGAATGTATTTATGGAGTCTGTAGAGAGATGTGTAAAACTCAATTTTAATACTGATTGTAGTGTTGATACAGGCATGGATTATCATATTATAGAACCGTTTTTCTTTATCGGATGTCCCCCCCGTCTCTGTTATTGTTAGATCTTGGATTTGGCAGTGTTGGCAGTGAAGCAACCCACTTCTTTTCTATAAGAAATATTTGTATATAGTGCAATTAATCTATTGGACTTGCTGAAAGAAATTGTGTGCTTAGCGAATATGAAATATGTATGACTTCTTTACCATCACAAACTATTTATCTGAAGCTGTGTGTGATTCAGTTTTTTTAGTGGGATAGCAGAAGTATATGCCAGAGGACAATTGATACATCTTTTGTTGGTTGACCTCTAGAGAAAGGCTTGGAACTTTTTACGGTATGTGATTTCTAACAGCAAACGGTATGTTGGGAGTCCAAAGCCCAGCTAATCTGATCTGTACCTAAACAAAGCTTGCACGACTTGCCATTTGTCATCTTTCCTAAAAATTGCAATGGACACCTATCAATGTGCTTTCCATGTGGTTTTATATCCCTATGATTTGTGCATAGTTGATGCTCATGCACATTGTTTGCATTCTTAGGTCGGTGCTATAAATGTAAAGCATGAAGTGGAAGAATTGGTTCATGTTTTGTAATCCCTTATGGTCGCAAGTATTGGGAAACGATGCCATGGTTGAAGTAATATTTTAACTACTGAAATTAAGACTAAATGGTGATCATAGTAGTTTCTTAGTTGCAACTTTGTCACATGATACTAACGTAACTTTACTTACATATTGTGATTCGTTACATGTTCATAATTTGATATTTGGCTTTGACGTGCTCTTAGATCAACAATGTTCATAAATTGCTAACCTGCACGGGTGAAAGTAGCACTTCCAAAGGATGATAAACACAATTTTTCTCACCTCTACCAAGAGAAACCTCATCGAAGTTTCCAAATATGTCATTGTGCAAGTCCATTCTTGTGGCAAATCATCGTATGGAACTTGCATGTTTAGTTGACTTGAGGCATAAAGTGATGTTATACCGTACTATGAGCATTCCTTTTTGTTTGACAAATGGCACACAACATCAAGGTTATGAAGCATGGGTATTAACACTAGTCTACCATGTATCTAATGATGGGTTTAAATAATGTAACTTGTGCTTGGTTTAATCGAATTGTTAGAGAGAGGGAATAGTCAATATAGTGCAACACGTTCATTAAAATCATGTGGTTTGCGCAATAAATTAGGTCAAGAAGTATGTTAGAATTTTGTTTGTTTACTTTGACATGTTGACATTCACCAATGGTGAGTAGAGGTATGGACCCATTTCACATGGATCAAAGACATATTTATCACAAGAGAGTAGATCTACATAAGTCGAAATCTCTAGAGTTTGCACGGCTCCCGTGAGCCATGTCCTTCGACCCTCGAAAGTGTCAAAGCCCATCAATGACCGAAATCGGTAAGAGGGGATCACACAAGGGGTGCCCAAGATTCCCAAGAGTTAAAAAAAGAGAGATCAGCACAATCATATCCGTCGAACGAACAATGCAGGTGTCCACAATTGGTTTCTTCTTCTTCTTTTCTTCGTGGGAGGAAATGTGCTCACGGTCAAGAGCAAATTCTTTTTGTGTCCAGGGAAATGGCCGAGCAAAGTAGGGTTTCGACTCGACATGTAGTAGGAATAAGCAGGGACTCTGGGATGGGCGGGCGGGACAAGCAAGGCGGACGGATTGCTAGGGATTCTGGAGAACTGCTTGTTTTGTTGGAGGAGACAAGAGGTGAATGATTGATGAGCCCACAATGTGAAGCCATAGCCATAGCCATAGCCATAGCCATAGCCATAGCCATAACCAAACCCCAACTTTCTTCTACTCGGCCAAATCTTAGGAGAGCTTGATTCCAAGCTCAGTCTCCCCCATGAAATAACATAACACACAGAGAGAAATAAAAAAAAAAGCCCTTCTGAATTCCTTCTTCTTCTTCTTTTCCCTGTCTCTCCATCTTTCTGTGTCAACCCTAAGGCTTTTGTCTCCTCCGCGACAGAATCATAGAAGACTGAGAAAGATAGAAGAAGAGAAGAGGAAGAAGAAACAACAAACCCACCAATACAAGTTCTGACATCAAGAACCTGGAAGTTTTCTTCTTCTTCTTCTTCTTCTTTTTGCCCTTTTTCTCTATATTGTTTCTTCTTTCTTCTCTACATTTCTCTTTCTGCGGAGATTTGTTTCTGAAACCCCTAAATAAAACGAGTTCCTTCTTGTTTTTCTTTTGATTTGAATCGATGGAAAAGAAGAAGGTTCAGGTGCCTTTGGTTTGCCATGGGCACTCGAGGCCCATTGTCGATTTGTTCTACAGTCCCATCACTCCGGATGGATTCTTTCTGATCAGTGCTAGCAAAGGTAAGGCCAAATATGTAATATGATGTAAGACCGGAGATATAAAAGTATATGATGTATGCGTATGCGTATGTCTATGGTCTGTGTGTGTGTGTGTGTGTGTGTGCATGTGTGTTGGGCGGTGCCTGTATGTCTTGGTTCATATCTACTGCGTAGGTTTTTCCATTGATGTTCCTGTATTCTTTTCACGCCTTCCACAATATGATGGGCATTTGTATGCCCCATTTTTATGAACATTTCTAATCTAACATGCTATAAATATTCTTTGTGGGTTTTAACCTTACTTGGAGACAACCAATTAATAATATAATGCATCAATAAGAAATGACTGGTATGCACATTTCTGTGCCTATATGTATGTGTGTATGTTAATTGTGTCCTGTAATGGAGTATTTGTCAAAAAAGTGTGTATGTACATAGCTTGGAATATGAAGACTTTAAAAATAAAGTCTATCTGTTTACTTCTTTTTATTCTTGATTATATATTGGTTCTGAATTTCCTTCTGTGTGTGTAGATGGAAAGCCAATGCTCAGAAATGGTGAAACAGGGGACTGGATTGGAACCTTTGATGGTCACAAAGGTGCTGTTTGGGCTGCTTGTCTGGACACTCCAGCCTTCCGAGCCGCCACTGCATCGGCAGATTTTAGCTCGTAAGTTGTTTCGCTTGCCTTAATTAGATTTGGTCATTTCTCTTTTTTGAATAATTTTTGTGAACTTACTGAATCAGCTAAGAAGTCTTGTAATTAGTATAGGGGATCATGAAAGTATTATAGTGAAAGGGATCATACACTTCTTGTAGTAAAAGAGATTGTTTTAACTTGTAACAATATAGAAAGGATGATCAAAAACTTAAAAGTATGAAAGTGTTTTAACTAAATGGATCATAAATGTCTTGTAACAAAAGATTTCAACTTGTAATTACAAAAATGATTGTGAAAGTTTCATAACAAACTTTTTCTTCTGTGTGGAAATGACAAGAATATGTCACCTGTTAGAGGTGGGTGCAATTCAATGCCTTAAGTCCAGTAGTCACTGTCATGGTGACCCAATAGATGAGATGTAGACCAGATATCCTGTCATGCCATTCATTCCTCTATCACATTGCATGGGTGTCCATAGTCTTATCTCTCTCTCTCTCTCTCACCCTTCTAGGATGCTTCTCTCTTACTTTCAGGCAGATTTACATGGTGGAGCTACCCTGAGAGGTGCTTCCTACACTACAGTTATGATTCTCGTTCTCTACGAACACATAGTAGGCTTCACAACCAACATATCTTTATTATTTTTGGAATGCATAACAGGTCCCCACCATTTGTTTTCCTTTAGTGCCCTTTTGCATCTGTAAAAATACTCACTTCTTCGGCATCTCAAACATTGGTGGTTCTGTCACGTATACCTCCTCCTTGAGATGCCGATTTGACATCCATTTGATAAATTGGCCATCCTCTTGAAGCAGCCAACTTTATGACCATTTGAATTGTCATCATGCGAGCTGTCGGGGCAAATGTTTCTTGTACATCGAACCCTTCGAACTGCGAGTACCCTTGCGCTACTAGCCTAGCCTTGAATTTCTCCAAAGAACCATCAGCTTTATACTTTGCTTTCCACACCCACTTGATGCATATCACCTTCTTCTTTGTTGGTCTCTCTACCAACTCCCACGTGTCATTTTTTATGATGTTGTCATATTCTGATATCATCTGGGTCGGACATGGCTTCCTCCACCGAGGTCGGCTCATTCACTGAACCTATGATGTCCACCATCAAAGCCATGTGGTCAGAGGTTCTCCCTTGCTCCTGTATTCTTCTTGATCTTCGTAATCCATCAATTGAAGTTTCAGAAAACTCAACTTTAGGAGTATGATCATCGAAGAGTTGTTGAGCCCACTTAGGTATTTTCTTTACATGTGGCACTGGCACAGGCTGAACCAGTGAGCCATTTCCATTGGATAGTTGGGATTGGGTGAATACTTCTTCAGTTGATGAGGTAACTTGAGACTCTCTGTTCTCAGCTAGCTGTGGTCGTTCCTCATTGAGCACCACATTGCGGCTTGTCAATATCTTTCTTGCCTCTGGATTGTAGAGTCGATAGGCCTTTGACTCTTCACTATATCCGAGAAAGATACACTTCTTGCTTTTAGCATCCTACTTCTTTCTGCTCACATCTGGAACATGTGTGTAGCACGTACACCGAAGGGTTCTTGCCTGAATAAGCTTCTTGGGGTGTTTTCCCTTGAAGTGCCTTTGTGTAGCTCTGATTGAGGATGTAAACTGCTGTATTCATTGCTTCAGCCCAAAATGGGTCGGGCAGTGCTTGTGCCTTCAACATACACGTAGCCATATCAACAACTGTTCGGCTCCGACATTCGACAACTCAATTTGGTTGTGGGGTGTAGGCAGTTGTAAGTTGGCGCTTAATTCCATGCTCTTTGCAATACTCACAGAATATTATTGATAAGAATTCTCCACCTCGATCAGAGCGTAACCCCTTCACTAACTTTCCGGATTCCCACTTGACAAGCTTATGCCATGTTTTGAAGATTTTAAAAGCATCAGCCTTCTCCCGAAGGAAGTAAACCCACATCTTTCTACTGAAGTTGTCGACTACTAGCATATAGTAGAGAGATCCACCCATTGCAAGAGTCACCATTTTTCTAGAGAGGTCGATGTGTGTTAGCTGTAGAGGAGTCTTTGTCCAATTTTGGCTCTCTTTTGGAATGGCTGATCTTTGATGCTTGCCCATCATACAAGCATCACAAACATGACTTAAAGTCAAATAGGGTTGGCAACCCAACTACCATATTCGACTTCTTCAACTATAAGACTTCTGCAAATGTGCACATTGTCTCTCGAGAGCACCAAGGGAATAGGATAAGTTTAATGGATCGTGTTGCTACTGTGACAAAAAGGGTCACACAATCAAGGATTGTCGGAAGAAGATGGCGGATGAGAAGAATGGATCTAGTAAGACTTCTTGGAGAGAGCCCGAGTCCGCCAACAATGTGGTAGATGAGCTTGAGTTATGGGTCACAACTAAAGAAGTGTGTTCTTCAATTGACACTCAAGTTGTCGACGACTCTTGGATTCTCGATAGTGGAGCATCCCAACATATGACTTGTAATCGTGATTGGTACAGCTCATGGACACCTCTACAAGAGCCCATCAATGTTGTCGTCGGGAACAATGCTCGATGTCTGGCCAAAGGAACCGGAGTTGTCTCCCTGTAAGCAACAACCGGTGGGACAAAGCATCTCTCTCCCGTGTTGTACATGCCAGATCTCAAGAAGAATCTATTGTCCATTTTTGCACTGACCGATAAGGGTCTTGATGTTAGATTCAAGAAGTCGGGTGCAAAAATAATAGATTCTTCTAGCAAGGTTGTAGGAATAGGGGTAAGGTGCAACAATCTCTATGAGCTGAGCGCGTTTACAAATTCTACTGACCACTACACAAGTACTAACACAAAGCAATGGTATGAGAGATTTGGGCATCTCAATGTTGTTGTGTTGAAGGAGTTGAAGAAGTCGAATATGGTAGTTGGGTTGCCAACCCTATCTGACTTAAGACACATTTCTTACATACATCGGAGGATGGATTTTACATCAGGCCACCTTATATGCACATACATCTATCCAATGCGCTGCGTAGTGTGATAGGGCAGCTGCGAATTTCATCACATCAGCTACAAATTGAGGTAGGAAGATATACACGACTACCTCTAGAAGAGAGAATTTGCCAATTGTGTCATCAAGGAGTGGAATCTGAGGAACACAATGTTTGTCATTGTAGTGTCTTTTATGAAATCAGAGGGAGATACCATTGCCTCTTTAAACAAGGCTTTGGCCCACTACGCAAGGTAATGGAATATGAGGACCAACGATGCCTAGGACTTTTCTTGCTAGAGCTCAAGAGACATCGGGAAAAGTTGTTGAAGAATACAGCCACACAAGCTTATCCACAGAGAACAATCACAACTTTCTTTAGCCCCATCACTCCTAATGCTACAAGTCCAACATGGGATACACAAATGGGCTCCAGACCAGGACATAACAAAGGGGTTACAATTTATTGGGAAATAGCAATTTGCCATGCACATAGGCCCTGGCCCCATGGACCACAACCTCGACACCCTTGTCATCGACAAATAAAAGCCATTATCTCCTGCCATCGTAGGTGCTTCCCTCGCCTCGAAGACATTTCCATTTTGGATCGGCCTATGTTAGAGATCTTTCGAAGACAAAAGCTAAAATATACCTAACTTGGGAATCTCACATGTGGCAAAAACTAGATTCCCTTGTTTCTTTTCTTTTCATCTTATTTACTTTTATATTTATTGTGTGATATTTATTTTATTTTGATTTGTTCTCAAAGATGAGACAACATTTAAGATGTAATCTCTTATTTGGTCTTATAAGCCATTTTGGCCTCTTAAAAGACTTTAATATTTCTTTTTTTCTTTTTTTTTCTTCTCCATCAGCGAGCTTCCCTGGAGCAAGCTGATTTTCGAGGTTTTGTATCCTTGTATAGTTTCTGGTCTCATACTGGCTGGCCAATATGCTCCAAGCTTCATGTGCCCTGGTTGTATGTTGCACTAATGTTAGTACAGAGTCACATGCACCAGTGACTACGGTACACAACACATCATCATTCCTTCTCTTCCAGGCTCGAAGTAGATCAACATTTGGATGGATTGATGTGGTAGGGTGCGCAGGGTCATAGGTCACCATGGGCTCAAGGTCTCCTCCTATGGGTCCCCATGATTGCCTCCAACAACTCGTAGGAGTCCAAAATGGTAGACATTTTGAACTTCCATAGAGTGTAGTTGTTTCCATCTAGCTTTCCATCAGACAATGGAGGTGGGCGAATGCGCAGTGGAGCAACTGCAACATTCGTGGACAAGGCCATTGATTCTCTCTCTCTCTCTCTCTCTCTCTCTCTCTATTTCTCCGTGCTGCTAGATAACAACTACGAGCATAGATTGACACATGCGTGATATTTGTCATATTCTCCATGCGTGATATTCTCAATATTCGAGAATACAAAATGGCCCTAAGAAAATTTAAAAACCATTCGTTTTGTAAAATAAATATACAAAAAATTAATTAATTAATTAATTAATTTAAAAATAAATAAATTTAATTCACTAAAAAAAAGAACAATTATTCATTAATAAATTATAAAAATATGAATAGTATAAACTCTCCTTTCTAGTGTCAAATAAAAAAAGAGGAGAGTTTATGAACCTTTATTTTATTTAAAAAAACGAATATTTTTATATTTACTATGAAAACATGATTAATGTGAAGTCTCAATTTTAATGTCAGGTAAAAATATCCATAAATTTTGGGAAAAGAAAAGGTGAAGAATTAATGAACCTTTCTTTTATTTTTTTTATTTATTAAAAATAAAACGAAAATTTATTTTATTTTATTTATTTATTTAGTAAAGAATCAAGATCTCCAATGAAAATTTATTACTATCAAGTCTCTCTCAACTCTCTATTTTATTATCCCCTTTTTATTGTCAAGTCCCCCTTTTTTTCCTAAGAAACTAAAAGGAGGGAGTTCATCTCCTTTTTTTTCCTTTTTTTTAAAAACGAATACTTGACCACACGAATGTATGCGTATTCGTTTGCATTCGAATGGAAAATCCCACAAATGCGAATATGTCAATCTATGACTACGAGTATATACCTAATCTAGATCAACCTCTCAGCATTGATACCATGTTAGAAATATTGAGAATCGATTAGATAGATATATAGAGTTACAATCACCGAGATGGATATATGAAAGCAAAACTTCTATTACATAATAGAGTAGCTCACAATGGTAGTTCTTCTATGGGCTCACACTTTAAAGCTTAGATGGCATCTGGGCCAACTCACTACAATATTAGTTGAGACTAATGATCATCACACCATTGTGTAAGAGAGTGGATTATATTCTCTGTTTGGTCAGAGTGTAATATCAAATGTGCATGTTAGTTGATAGTAGTGGAGATATTCCTCTCAACTGACTTGTCATTTAATATGACCCAACTCCCTAGATACAAGGTAGTGCTACATAGTACTCATCTTAAAGTCAATGACACATACTTTAAGACTAAGTACATTGTAACTTGACCACAAAATATTCTTCTAGTGGACTTGATTAGCCAATCCTATTAGCGTACTTCGCTCTTTCCTAAATGCATTGTGTCCTATGTATCTAGGGGTTCCTAGATTGGCACCTTATCGACCCATATGGTTGAGTTGCAGAATAGCAACTCCTCATTTGGGGCGCTATCACAAAATGTGCACTCTTATGGGGATAGATTTACAACTTGGGGTTGATCATTGTTTATATCTAACAACCACCAAGGTTTGAGATGCCGAATTCAGAAAACAAAGTCTACAAGCTGAAGAAGGCTTGTATGGTCTAAAGCAAGCACCAAGAGCTTGGAACAAGAGGATAGACAGCTTCCTACGATCAATCAAATTTAAGCAATGTGCTTCAGATGCAAGTATTTATGTCAAATGAAGGACGGGAAACAATTCATCATCATCATTTACGTGGATGATGTAGTACTTACTGGTGACCACTAAGAGTGTATTGGCCAAACACAAGAGTGTTTGAAAACTGAGTTTGAAATGACAAACTTAGGGATTCTACACTACTTCCTTGGAATTAAGGTTTGGCAAATCTCGGTTGGCATCTTCATGTCACAAAGAAAGTATGCAACAGAGATCTCGAAAACCTTTGGGATGATAGACAACAAGTTGAAGCCAAACTGCAAGCTATCCCAAGAAGACCCGTCACCAATAGTCGACATAAGGAAGTATAGACAACTTGTAGGAAGTCTAATTTTCCTATGCAACACTAGGCTAGATATTTGTTTTGCAGTCGGTGTGGTGGTTGATTCAACAACAAGCCGAAGGAGACTCATTGGAAAGCTGCACTACGTGTATTAAAGTACATTGTGGGTACTTTAAATTACGGAATCTTCTACATGCTGACAATTGACGAACTTAGTGGGTATTGCGACTAGTGATTCCAGAAAATCAGTTTCTGGATATTGTTTTTCAATGGGTTCTGGAACTGTTTCATTCAGTAGTAAAAAACAACCAACAATGGCAGTATCTTCAACGGAGGTGGAATACAAAGCGGCATGCAAGGTAGTTTGTCTAAGAAGAATCCTTATGGATGTGACGGTTCCAATAAGGACAGCAACGGTATTGAGGTGTGACAATCAGAGTTGCATGGCCATTGCCAAGAACCCCGTATTTCATGCACACACTAAAAACATAGAGATTCAGTATCACTATGTGCGGGAACTAATAAATGATGAGACCGTGGAGCTTGAGTACTGTCTGATATCAGAAAATGTTGCGGATATCTTCACAATGGCGCTTGGAGCAGAACAGCTACAACAACACCTTTGACGACTAGGAGTTGGCCCAATTCCAAGTCAACTCAATGGGTTGACCATTGACGGGGCGTGCTAGATATAATCAATGATCAACCCCAAGTTGTAAATCTATCCCCATAAGAGTGCACATTTTGTGATAGCGCCCCAAATGAGGAGTAGCTATTCTGCAACTCAACCATATGGGTTGATAAGGTGCCAATCTAGGAACCCCTAGATGCGTAGGACACAATGTATTTAGGAAAGAGCGAAGTACGCTAATAGGATTGGCTAATCAAGTCAACTAGAAGAATATTTTGTGGTCAAGTTACAATGTACTTAGTCTTAAAGTATGTGTCATTGACTTTAAGATAAGTACTATGTAACACTAGCTTGTATCTAGGGAGTTGGGTCATATTAAATGACAAGTCAGTTGACAGAAGAGGAATATCTCCACTACTATCAACTGGCATGCACATTTAATGTTACACTCAATCCAAACAATATAAACCTCTCTTACATAGTGGTGTGATGATCATCAGTCTCCATTAATATGCAATGAGCTGGTCCAGATCCCATCTAAGCTCTAAGGTGTGAGCTCATGGGTGAACTACCATTGTGAGCTACTCTCATATTTAATAGAAGTTTTGTTTTCATATATCCATCTCTGTGATTGTAACTCTCTATATATATCTAATCGATTCTCAATATTTCTAACAGTTTCGATGGCGATTTTGCTGAATAATATAGATAAAAATTCTTACCTTATGCATATAATATCTTTTAGAGAAAATACCAAATTTTGTCTCAAAATGTCATTATTTTTCCAATCGCCTTTCCTAACTCCTAAAAGAGAAGTCATATGTGCTATTTAAACGTTTATGTGGTAAAGTCTGTTTATTTTTTAAATTATGTGTATTTTGATCAATTATATTGTCAAGTTGTCACCTTCTTTTCACTTTTTGTGGTTGATGAATGTGTTTTTGGGTAAGGAGAAACACGCAGACACACTTCTGTTCAAAGCAGATGTAAGTGGTTTGACATGCATGGCCTCATCCAGGTTAGCAAGAAATGCTTAGTGAAATAGCTGATAAAAAAACGACAACGTGGTAGAAGTCATTGGATGAAATCTATGTTCAATAAATATTTAAAGCAAATAAATTTTCTTTGTTTAATTTAAGATTATTCCCCAACAATATTTTAAAATTCTAGAATGGAAATGCCACGGCACATCTCTCATCTCTTGATGAATGTGTGTAATTTATAGGATTCAGAAGAGGTATCTTCCTATTTGTTTTTTTCATTTTGTCTGAGCTAGAGTTCAATTGTTGAGAAATGCACATAATAGCTTATTTGATTGAAATTCCCCATCAAGAATGCGTATCTCTTATCTTGAGACTCTGAAGATTGATAAGAACTACATGAAGCATGCACAATACACATCCTCATCTAAAACCAGATGTCTAATCATCCAATGTCTTAGCATTGACTAAGCTATCTTCCCTTCAGCCTTCCTGGGTATACTGTGTGCTGCAGTTCTGCCTTGATTTTAGTCACTGTCTATTGAGATTGACTGGAAAAAGTTTTGTTGCAGGAGGGTTTGGGATGCCTTATCTGGGGATGAACTCCATTCCTTTGAGCATAAGCACATTGTTCGCAGTTGTGCATTTTCAGAGGTATTCTCTCAAAATATTTTGTTTTTGTTTATTTTTCTACATCTTACACTTCAAGGTCTTTGTTAGTAATTCTGCATTTTCTTATGGAAAATGTTATTTTTTTAATGCATTTGTTTTTACAGTTCTATTTGTGTGTGCATTAAACCAAAATGCTCTTGCAATGACCTTGAAATACGTATTTTGTATTGATGGCTTCAATTTTTGTTGTCTACTTTCTTGAAGGGCACTACGTTCTTGCTGACTGGAGGTGCTGAGAAAGTGCTTCGGATTTTTGATTTAGGGCGTCCAGATGCTCCCCCTGCAGAGATTGAGGGTTCTCCTGGCTCAATAAGAACGGCTGTCTGGCTTCACAGTGATCAATCTCTACTGAGCTCTTGTAGTGATGCGGGTGGAGTTAGGTACTGCATTGCAAGTCTTTTTTGGCATTTTGAGTCATTCTTGCAATACATCTGTGAAGAAGACACATAAAGGCTTGGTTGTGCACGGTGCTGATGTATGTTGTTTCCCTCAAGCAAGAAGTGCTATGTGGAGATAGCCTATTAGAAATATTCTCATCAATTGGTGTTCTACTTTCTATAGAGATGATGTGGGATAAATTGTAAGCACTACTGTACTTAAACTGGAATGTTTAAATGAGGAAAATATATCAGACTTCAATGTGCAGAAGCGTTATGTGGAGATAGATTATTATCAACAATTGGTCTTCAACCAGATGCCATAGGAAGGGTGTTAATAAATTGTAAATCTACAATGTGAGAGCTAAGGTTATAAAAGAGTATTCAATTAGTTTTCTGCTCAACTATATTAGTGGCAATTACTTTTCATAGCCTTGTAATTTATTGTTTGATTATTTGCATTTTGAGGATCCATTTGGTTATTCTGCACTTTATGTATAAGGCTATTTTTCTCAAGCTTGTGTGCTTGATATAGGCTTTGGGATGTCAGAACCAAGACAGTTGTACGTAATCTGGAAACAAAATCTCCCTGCACAAGTGTAGAAGTTAGTCGAGATGGCCGCTACATCACCACTGCTGATGGAAACAGTGTCAAGTTTTGGGATGCTAATCAGTAAGTTGAACTTTCTCAACCTCAAAAAAATAAATATTCTTGGATGTACCTGTATAGTAGATTGATAGATATATAGACATTTTTTAGCGTCCATAGAGAGGCCAATATTGACCCATAGGACCTAAGTACAAAAGTTATCTTGATGTGTCTCCTTCCTAAGAAGGGATATTCATACTTTGAAGCACCAAGTCTTGGTGTGCGAATAAGGCATGCACATATGAGCTTAACCTTCTAGGTGTTCTCTTTAGTATGATACTCAAGTTGTCAACCCCTCTTAATATATCATCATAGCTTTCCCGAACTGCACTATGTGCAGAGCATGTAAAAAGCTAGTGATATTCATCCTCTACTAGCCCTTCCTTGCATACCTTACATGTCTTCATATTTGGCTGATTTTGCAACTTCAATACCTAGGTTGTGTGATTGAGTGCGAAGGAATGTACGGGCTCTACGAGAGTTAATACTCATGTTAGTAATGAGGTGAGGTTGAATATGATCAATTGGCCTTCTTGCCTTACAAAGAATCCAACAGTCAGTAGTATTGGTAAGGGAGGAAAATCTATTAGAGGAATAATTCTGAGTGTTGAGATGCATGAACTGCGTTACGTAATCCATTTACAAAGTACTATTAAAAGTAATGATTAATAATTAAAATTCATGAGCTGTAGGACAGAATCCATTTAAAAATTTCTTCTAAAAATAGTAATCAATAATTAAAATGAGGAATAATTCTGACTGTTGAGATACATGAACGGCGTTACGTACTCCATTTACAAAGTACTATTAAAAGTAATAATTAATAATTAAATTTCATGAGCTGTAGGACAGAATCCATTTTCAAAATTCTTCAAAAAATTGTAATCAATCATTAAAATCCAAGCCCCAGTCTTTGTATGTGCCCAGAATGATCAACGTTACAAATATATGATCAACTCTATTGGTAGAGGCTCTGTGGATGTGTCTGCAATGAACTCTATTACGATCTAACTCAATATGGTGTCCAACTCTGTAACTGGTATCTCTATTTTATCCCAATGAATAGAACTGTTGAAACACCTATTTGCATGCAGAAATTGTATATTTTGAATCTTTTTTCAATTTCCTTCTAATTCACTGTTAACTGTTGGACTGTTGACTGGGCATAAGTAATGTTTGTATTTCTCAACCTCTTTATGTTAGTATCAACTTGTGTATGGCATAATCTGACTGTAGTTATGATCCTCCTTTGTTTGCCTCAATCTCTAGACTTGTCAAGGTAATTTTTCACATGGCTAATCCATGATTTAAGTAGTTGTGGACACTTGTACCCATTAAGAGCTTAGGTTCTCACTCCCACATAAAGTTAGACCCGTCATGTGGTTCATTCATGATTAAAGCTGCCGTTGACAATTGTACTCGTTAATAGCCTAAGTTCAAATTCCCATGAATCTAGGATCGATCATGGTATCCTATCTATTCTTTTGGTGCATACCCACCGAATATATGCCTCAACCGGAAGAGAAGCTTCTGTAATAAAGGGCTAAAGTTTTCGCGAGGTGCTGGGACTATTGCTACATGGCACCAATTATGCCGTGTTTGGGGCCAAATTTCAGATCTGATCCTACATCATAGAACATGGCTACAGTGATGTCTATAAACGTGAGTCCATCTTGTTTCGGTAAGCTTGATGATGTAGTCCTTATCTTTTTTGTCTCTTTTCTTTTGATATATTTATTTTGTGCATCCTCTAACATTACTTGACCGAAATATCCTACGTACTCTTTAGATACTTTTGACAGCTATCTTGTTTAGATTAAATTTGATTTATTCTATAACCGTTGATAATGTTGAAACGGAAGTTGATCATCAATGAGCTCGTCAGTGAGTTGAGGTGTTATAGCTTATAGAATATTTCACCATAATTATATCAAGGCTTTGATAGATGTATTACGCTGCTTTTATGATGAAAAACATTTCCTACATTTTTGTTGCATTTGTCCACAAAATAGCTGACTACATTTGCCTATTACAATGTAAATTTCAGTTTTGGATTAGTGAAATCTTACACCTTGACAACACCGGTGGAATCTGCATCATTGGAACCTTTTAGAAGCAAATTCATAGCAGGAGGCGATGACATGTGGGTTCGGCTCTTTGATTTCCACACAGGAGAGGAGATAGGTAAAGAATATTTCCGTACTTCAATAAATAATGGAATAACAAAGATACATTCAGGTGAAATAATCCTCAAGTCAAATGCTAGTTATGTGTATAATCTGAATAATCTTTTCTTAAGCTACCAAGCTGGTTTCTATGTATTATGCAATATGATATAATGTAAATAACAAAGAATCATAATCTTTTTTTTATTTATGCAGAGTGCAACAAGGGGCACCATGGTCCTGTGCATTGTGTTAGGTTTTCTCCGGGCGGAGAGTCATATGCATCAGGATCTGAAGATGGAACTATTCGTATATGGAGAACAGTTGATCCCTATAATGACGAAAATGTTACCAATCCAAATGGAATTGCAAACGACGTAAGTACTGCAGCTGTCCCAGCTGTAGATGAGGTGGTGAGAAAGGTTGAAGGCTTTCATATCAAAACAGAGTCAGAAAATGAAGAGGTGGAAAAGGGGCGTCAGGAATGAAACCTTTCTTTATTACTACTCCTGGGCCCCTGCTTTGGATTGGCACTGGTTTATATGTTTGTTTCCAATGATTATGTAAGTGAATTTTTGACAAAGTGTTATGCTTTTTGAAAATGTAAAGCACTTCTCTTTTTTGGGTTATGTTGGTTTAGGTATTTGTTTACAGATATTTGGTGGACTCACCACTAAATATTGACAAGAGATCATGCATACAAGGTGTATGACATGTTTATAAATTATATATGTGAGTTTGTATATCTATGGTTACAGCATTTGCGGCAACCTCTATTATGTTATGCTCATTGCATCGAACGCGAACCACATCCTCATATTGGCAAATTTCTGTCATGTGTCAAGATGTCTTCTATAAGAAATGCTGTATATCTATTGACACAAGCGTTTACCGCAACATGTATCCAGTGAAGCTAATGTTGAATGTTGTGCCTATATGATTATGTGTAGCCTTACAATTGACTTCTTTCCCTATTTGAGAACTATTTCTTATGTGGATCTTACCCATTTTGTTCCTTGAGCATAATGAGAAGATAAATTTACCAATTAGGTCATTTGGTTTCTTGCTAACGCAAACATCCATAATAATTATCCATTGATGAAGATTAAATACAATTGGTTATAAACTCTATGTGATGACTCGATATTGTTTTCAGCTGTAAATTCACTTAGTTCAACTCTACGTTCATACCATCAAACTTTAGTTCAACTGAAAAATTCTTTATATGGGTTGTATACTATGGGATATAATCAAATAAAGTTTATGCCAACACTAATATATACAATAATTATTCATACAACTGAATTCTAGTCGTCATCTCATTTATCATTTTTTCTCATTATCTTACCACTTATCGTTTCAATACCTATGTCTTTCATCAATGCCAATGTGATTGTTGTATAATGGATTACAGCTTAAGTTTAGTACTCTTGAGACTGAATAGCCCTTAAGCTGTACCCTCCACAATCCATGGTAAAAAATGATGATATAAATAATAATAAAAGACGTGATCGAGGAGAAAAAAGACCTAGACAGTGGAACTATATATCCTTTGTTGCACATCTTATTCATGCATTGATCTGATTTCTTTACATAAGGCAATGCATTAAGTGGTTTTTTTGGATATGAAATTTTCCGGATCTCATATAATATAGGTAAGTACTCTTCTTCCATGACCATATGACATAGGTGAATGAAATAGGAAAAATCCTTGTTTCATCCTTAACTCAGATGTAAGACATTACAATCAGCGACAACAGTACTCTCATACAGTGTATAATTTGGTAGCGACATTGTGATAAAAGTACTCTCAGTGAGTCTGTATATTTCCACAAGAATTGCAGTGTATGTCAAAATTGTTCTGCGGGATTTCATTCCAGCTTTGAAAATTGCCTTCCGGCCAGCCAAAATATGTCATGAATTGCATAAAAAATCAACAGCAATTATGGCTGATCAAATTAAGCACCTGTGGATGATCATAACTCATTAGAAACTTTTTGTACCATTCACCTAAACCCGAAAGCCTTGAGTCTAAAACTAAACCGTAAGTGGTTTATAAAACTTTTACCGAAACCCCTTAATGGAAATTAAACTCTTTACAAAACCTATTCCTAAGCCCTCCATAAACATAACCATATTCCCACGAAACCGCTTTATGAAACATCTTAATGAAAAAAAAAAGTTTCATCAAACCTATATTACCCTAAACCTTTCATGAACCTATATACCCTAAACTTTTCAGGAACCTTAAACCTTAAACACTTCATGATACCGAAAATCAAAACTCCAAATCCTTTAAGAATCCAAAAGCCTGAGCCCTTTATGAAACCTAAGAGTAATGCTAAATAACCAATGACTCCAAACCAATAAACATAAACCAAAACCCCAAACACTCACTGAAAAACTAAAGCTTTTTACCAGAAGGCTTGGATTTCCACATCCATTCTTGATTCGGCACACCCTGTGCAAACCCAGAATATTTTGAACATGAAATGACAATATAAGGATCACGTGCTGAAAATAAATTTGGTTTATATGACTCACCTGTTGTTGAGCTGCTGGAAGCCACTGTCCCATTCGAGCTTGGTCAGGTATACTGTTGGATGATGGAGCTTGCAAGAGCACCTGTGCATAGTCCACAGCTTGAAATTTACATCAGGCAGAACTTGAACCTCAAGAGCACCCTATATGCAATGCCATTGTGTAGGTTCTAGTGTAAGGGTGTCTAATCACAACCTATATGCAGTGCTTTTGATCATCTAATTTGAAGAAGGCTCAGAATTACAAACCCTCCTCAATTTCTAGTTCAAATGAAAAAGTTATGGTTTTTTACTCTAAAAACTAATTAGGTTAAAGTGATCTCCATCTGTCATCCTTGTGCTAAAGGACTTTTTGAAAAACATTTTTGTCCTTAATGATCTGGAAATCTTCGCTCAATAAAAATGTGAAACATCAAGCGTTAATTTGACTTCATTAAAAAGTAGGAGCCCTTGGCCCAACACCCAAGCCCTAATTGGACAAACATTCCCATCATCCAAGATCACAAGTCTGTTTTCTGGTTCACATTCAGGCAATTTTATCACATTTTGAAAGCAACTAATTCAGTGTAAACTACAATTCTGAGTGAATTTACAAACCCAAGATAGATGTTTTAACTTTTTTCATGCATGAGACCACAAGATCAGATCCATTTATGAGAATTATTAGAGATTTAGGAATGCAATAGCAAAATGCAACAGTCATACAAAGAATCATATTGTTGTAAACTGTAACATTGAAATCATTCATTCACTGGTAAATTGTAATAGATTACTGGGATTTAAACCAAGACTGCAGATCAATAAAAATACGATTTACCAGAAAGGTGGTAGACAGACTGAAAGACATATTATATAAACAAGTAACAACGGCACGTCCATAACATGAGAACTAACGATCATATAAAAGTTCATACATTATAAGAAAATAGGAAATATACCGGCTGGTTTGGCATTAACTGCTGCTGATGGGTGGGAGTGGAAGTTTGCATCTGAACACAACCATTTTAAACAAAGACTAAGTGATTTGGAACCACAGACAGCATACAAAATCAGATCAAGTGAAATAATACCTGGATTGGTGGTTGATATGATCCTCCCGCAGCAGTTTGTGGGTATTGCTGCATCACAAAATAATATGACACGGTTATAGGCAAGGGAAATGTGCATGGTAATTCATGTTCTTTTTACCATTTCTACTGGAAAAAGATGTTATATACCTTCCACATTAAATAATTCATGGGGAAGGAGGTGGGGGTTTTTTATTCCCCCCAATGCCCCTAAACTTAGGTTATTTCCAAAAATACCCTTTGGCAACTCTTTAAAGAGAAATTACATGGTCAGTTTATGCTTTTTCCTCGATGATATCTGCTATTTGACCAATTAACCGGTCAATTAATCAACTTTCTCTCTTTTTGGGGATTTCAGCAATTACGTTTAGGCCAAATATGGAAATTCCAGAGCATTGGGGAAATAAAGAAAACTCGAGGGTATTTCATAGTATTTCCCATATTTAAGTCTATAAATTATGAAGTACTTATGCATACCAATGGAGCTGCAGGAGACTGAAACTGTGGTTCTCGTGTTTGGTGCTGAACCAGAATATGTTGCTGCTGTTGCAACTGAGGCTGATGATACTGTTGAACTTGTTGAACTTGCTGAGTTTGTTGAGATGGATTTGGCATCGCCTGACTAGTTGAAAGGTGGTGCTGAGGCTGAGGATTTAACATGAGTGGCTGCCGATATTGCTGAGTTGCAAGCTGCGGTTGTAGCTGTTGTTGGTCTTGCAAATTGTTCTGACCCTGTGGTTGTTGCTGATGATGATGATGATGATGATTGGAAAGTTTCACTTGTTGCTCATATGCTGTTAGCTCCTCTGGTTTCTCCCACTACAGAAAAAACAAACCATGAGTCCATCATGAAATATACTAATCTTGCAGAAGCCAAATGAACACTTCTTACCCTGCTTTCACCCGTAGAACTGTTGTAATAATATTTGTGACCTTCTGGAGATGTATGTTCTGTCCAGTCACACGTGGCAGTTGCCGGTGCTGGGGCAACAGGAACAGGTACTGTAGTGGGTGCTGGAACTGAAGTGGCAATGTGCTGTTGTACAGGAATGGTCCATGAAGGCTGTAACATGAGAAAATATACAATTAATGTACTGTCAAAAAAACTGTAAGGTGTACGATGAAAGCTTGTAACAAGAGATCATCCCTCCATCACAAGAATGAACATTTAATTGGGACGTGAAGGAGACGTATATATGACCCCAACCCCTCTTATTGATTGTGGAATTATTACCATCTTGCACTTCTTCCATTCGTGGCCTTGTCCATACACCACTATGATGTGGGTATGGGATGCCGTCAATGTATGCTACAGAAGATCTGAATCCTGATATATGGGCCTTAACCTCTTTCCAGGCCACCCTTCAACTGAGGGTATGTCACATCTCCTTTTACAGGCATCTCACAACTAAACCCAACACTACAGTCACCCATCAAAATATCAACCTAAAATTTTGATTACACCTACCTGCATTGTCACTGGTTGCTGCTGACTAGTCATTTGAAAATATGCCTAATAAGACAAATAAGACGTCAAAAATACCATTTACTCATGACAAAATTTAAGGATAAATATGAGTGAATATACTTCTCCATCTCATCACTTCTCACCTGTTGCGATGCTTCTTTCCCAGTTCCTTGTTCCATCTGGCTCTCAACCGGAAGCACCTGACGTTGCAATGGTTGACTGGCGTGCATCATAGTAGGCTGTTGGTTTGGTTGAGTCTCCTGCTGACGTACAGGCTGTATTGTAATCTGATGTTGCTGCATTGCCAATACTGGTTGCTGCATTGTAGTGACCACCTGTTGTGCTTGAGGATGATGTGGCATCGGACCCTGATTATAGATCTGGCCAGTCATCTGTGGAGATGAGTATTGTCCTATGGGTGCCTGTTGTTGCTGTGATCTTGTATCACTGGGTTGTGTTAAGGCAAATTCTTGCACAGATTGAGGTTGATAAGGATGCATGGGATGGGATAAATGCTGCTCAGATTGCAGCTGATGCAATGGTATCTGTTGAGCAAATATTTGGCCTGGCTTACGATCATTAAAACCCTGTGATAACAAAAGCCAAAGGGCTTTTTATAGAGTTTTTTTTAAGTGAGCCATAAGACACCAAAACAAACTAAAATCAATTAAATATGCACATGCAGAAGTTTTCAATCTGGTATAAAAATCTTTTCTTCGTTATAATCTTCCTAGTTTTCAGCTTGCGAAGTTCCAACAACTTTCAGAAATGAAATAGAACACAGGTATACAGCACTTTCAGAAATGATGTTGACAATAGTCGATGAATCTCAAATCCAGCACATTTATATTATGGGTCTTTACACACAAATGCCTGAATCGTTCAAATTCCATAGCAAACATTGATCATATGATTGTGATCTAAAATTAGAGTATGAACATTCAACTGAAACAATTTAATCTCTTGCTAAAGAGATGTGTCCTTACCTGCTGGTGTGAGAGCTGAGGACTCATCCCTGGTATAGGAAGTGAACCCGAAATGGATGGATTTGCTGGAATGGGCGCATTAGCAACCCTCATACCCTGTATACAGAGTACTATATAACTAAGAAACCTTAAAATGAATCTAAGGTTAAAAAAATAGATGCCGACGTGTAAAGAAACTTCTGTAGATTTGATTACTAAAATGAGATCTAGATGTCCATAAATGAGAAAGAGCATTAGAAAGTAGCAGGTCTGTTACACCCACAAGTTTCGATGGCTTTAGCAGTAAAGAAGTTTTGATAGATGCTAGTAGTAAAGGAGAGACTGGCCAGTATGAACACAACCACATCCTAGCGGGCATCAGTGAATAAGGCTCACTTCATTATTTTGCAGATAAGTTGTGTGAATCATCAACAGACTATGGCCTATTGTCGTCCAGTCAATGCAGGGGCTAGCCTGCTAATGGTGAGCAGGAAACCAACCAAAATGTCTGGCGCTTAGCAGTCCCCATGAACTTCCAGTAGAAAAACAACCATCTCTAGAACTATGATGCACTAATCACCATTATCCAAACTGAGCCAAAGAAGTCTCTAGAAATACTTTTCCACAAAAATTAGTCCATCCAATTGCTTTTACAAAATGGACAACAAGGTTGTGGTTCTATCCAAATTTCAAAATAAAGGATATGGAAGACAGGGCGATTAAAGGATATGGAAGACACACTGAGCCAAAGAAATCTCTAGGAATACTTTTCCACGAAAATTAGTCCATCCAATTGCTTTTACAAAATGGGCAACAACGTTGTGGTTCTATGCAAATTTCGAAAGAGCTTAGAAATTTAACTTTGACTGCAGTTGAACTGCTATATGGATGCATTCTAGGCAGAAATAAAACATTAAAACTGCTAATTTATACATAGAAATTAATTTCTAATAATTTACCATTGGCATGCTAGGGCCTTCCGATGGTCTACGAGGAGAGGGTGATATTGGTGTTCCCAAAGGTGGTATTCCTGTCTGAGGTGTCAGCCCCATGCCACCTGGACCTCCCCCTTGATGCCAACCATATATCGGACTGCATGCATCCATTGGTGGTCCACCAGAACCTCTACAACATATGAAAGTACAAATATTAAAACTAAATCAAACTGAGAGATAATATTATAAAGAATGTACTAAACAGGAATCCATAGTACCTAGGTCCTCCAGGTCCTTGATGTGAACGAGGACTATAATTTGTTCCTGGGCCTCCAAACCTAGACAATTTTTGTATTGAGAAAACACCATCCCGAAGAAACCTTATAGTTATAAGATGTGTAATTGATCTGACAAGTTCAGTACCTTTGGTCCCCCGATCTAGGTCTCTTTGGATCAGCAAAACGAACAATAATGGGCTGGCGACATCCCTGAAAATCCATAGTATAGTAGGTCAATGTGATAGCACATGGCAGTATTTTTATACCTTGTCATATTGTACACTTATAAACTTACATCCATACGAAAGACTCCATTTAACGCAGATATGGCTGCAATGGCCATGTCCCTATCGGGGAAAGTGACAAAAGCACAACCTGAACATAACAAGACAGGACTCAGCCAACAGTCCCATATTTGAGAAACCTTCATCTTTACTCAATTATGACCATTTCTGTGATTCTATTCTCTCTAATTGAGAACCTTTCAACATGCATCTCATTAGACTACTTTTATTTCAACATAAGATTGCCTTTTCACATGAAACACCATAAGGTCACAGGTCAGAAACATGTGCTCTTTTCTCATGAAAATGGTTCAAGTGCCTCTTGGATAGCAGCTTTGCCCTCTTCTGTTTTTGGGGCATCTCCCTTTTATACATACCTCTGCTTTGCTTGTGCTCATCCCGAATGACATAGATATTCTCCACTCGGCCATAAGGTGCAAAGATCTGCAAATGATTGAATTAAATAAAGTAAATACAACCATAACATGTATACAATCCATCCAGAAAAAATGCCACGTGTAGAATTCAGGAATCCAGATCCCCATACAAAGTACAGATGAGGATGCAGAAAAAGGGAGTGCAGATATGAGGATCAAAGTTCCTTGACGATAAATACTTCAATGTGACATGATTGGATAAAGTTATACAACATATATTTGTTAACACACATACATATCATACTGTTGGCGCCTGAGGAATTAAAATGTAAGCATTCTTGATGACTAGATGTTCTAATAGTCTCAGCACTCTGCATGCAATCCTCTGACCTCTAAATTGTGTTTTGAGTTTTCACATTGCTGGAGCCTTAGAAATCAACGTATTTGACTACTCTTGATGATTAGATGTTCTAAGAATCCTTGGGACTCCACACACAAACCTCAGGACTCCACCTGGGTTCTAAGTTCATAATGTTGGAGCCTTAAAAATTAACCTATGGGCACTCTTGATGACTAGATGTTCTAATAATCCTCAGCATGTGCGATCACTCTCTAGATGTCCAAAGCTTATACCGTGTTTTTAATTTAAAAGTTCATTAAGTTATTTGGCCTCCCCAACCATCTTGCTTGGTCTTTCTAGACATCTCCAAGTCATCATAACAAACTGTTCTTATTCTAAAAGCCACTAATCACGAAAGTTTTCACATGTCAAGAATGCTTGAAACTGTCAATAAACAGCAATTCAGTCATAGTTAAACTACCCACAGAAAATTCCCAGTTTACAATAAAGAGTACCTCTTCGATTTCTTGTTCTGTTGCCTGCTTATTCAGTGATCCCACAAATAGTTTATGTTCCATTGGCCCTATGAACGCCAAACAATAAAAACATTTCTTGTTATTGAAAATCATTTCAGATTCAGCTTATGAATCAAAATGCAAATTTACCAGAACGATCTCTTTCACTATCTGCAAACTTCACTTGCAAAGGTGCAGACCCCTGTTTAAATGATAAAACAAAAAAAGGGAAATCTTTTAGATCTTTCTATCTAACTCTTGATAGTAAAAAAACAAACGAAACTAGAATAATATTGCAAATCCAACCCTACCCCTGGTAGGGTTTGTTTGTTATCCAATTCCCGAATTGCTCTCTCAGCTTCAACAGATGTTGCATACTTTATGAAGCAACAACCTGAACAAAAAGAGGCACAGATTAAGTGCTCGGATTGTATGATGCATACATACTCTTCCCTTTTATCCGATTAGTATGTTCCAATAATCAAGTACAATGGTTTCAACCATATGCTACAGAAGTTGTCAAAAAAATTGGAAGAGGCTAATAGAACTCTTTTATGATAACCTTAACACCCCCTGCACTATTATTACGATTGATTATACCACTGTCCATATTTTGAGTATCAGGAGTAACAATTGCAGATGCAAGAGTTGAAATCTACATAGTTCTTTTTGCAAGCCACAATATAAAAAATTGCTCACCACACGTGAAAATCATAGGATGATGTAAAAGAATATCTCAGCATAGATCCATATGACATTCTCATAAGACAAGTAAAACAATACATGAGACATTAATATTTGCAATTGTGAGCCAAAACAAGTACCAAACTGATAGATGAAATGCATAACCCATATTCCGGTTAAACACACTCCAATATAAAGAAACTACTGCCATTGATGAATCATGAGACATAAAAGAAGCATAAATTTATTGAACGTTTTTTAGAAGAGTAAAAAATAACACTAGACATGAATATAGAACCCATTTAATATCTAATCATTTGGAAACGTTATTACCTTTTAAATGGAAATGCAGAAGACACATACTCTGATAAACCACTTCAATGGGTATACTTTAAAATCAAAGTTTTGTTACCACTAACGATATATACCAAAAAAGTATATGGGTTCAGTGGCCATATGCGAAATCCTCAAAATCATGATTCAGAAGAAGGAACCCCACTCTTCTTCGTTAAATATTTAGCTGAATCGAATAAGTGTTTGCCAGGGAAACGTCACAATTAATTTAACAAGAGACTATTCTATTCAGCCTTCATGTCTACAGTTCAGTGCCGCTTCAAAAAACTGGATCATACCTTGCGGCAACCCTGTCACTTTATCTTTCAAAAAAACCACCTCTATAACATTGCCATATGCACCAAACAATCCCCGTACCTGTGAACACAAAACATGATTGACAAACACAAAAACTGCCACTCCAACTGAAAAGGGGAACAACTGGCTATGACAAAAATATTTGAATTAAACTTAGAATAAAGCTGCAGTGACAAAAACAACTTTTGTGCAAAATAGCAATTAGTTTCCACGTTGAATAATCAGTTTGTACAACTAGAAGTTTTGCAATGCAATGCAGAAACTAATTCATACATAAACAAAGGCATATTTGAAGTCAAAACCACAGGCATGAACATTAAATTCAATCCATAATATAACAAGAAATGTATATGTATTAAATAAATTATAATCATTCTTTCTGAAACAACGAATTGCCAATTTCAGTTTTTAATCAGATTTAATCCGCAAAACAGCATAAAAATCCTACTGAATCGCTTGGAGTCCTTTTCCCAGTTGATCAAATTGATAATCTATTGTCTTCTAAACATCATATTTAACACATAAATGAAATGAGTTGCGTAATAATTTGTATGTTCTAATTGGTGTACTCACATCACAGACCCTTCAACAATTATTATGAATAATGTAAACAAATATGAGATAAAAATGTCTGCTCTTTCTTCATAATGTAGTTGGTAAGGTATTGCATCAATACGAGGCACAGATTTAGCAATAATTTTTGAGATTGATTTTACTAACTGGACAAAGAGAAATTCTACAAGCATACAATATTGGTCTAGTTATGCATATATATGTCCCACATGAAACCAATATGACACAAGGAGAAGGGATATAAATGAATCACATCAAACTTGCTTCAAATTTTCAAATTAAGATTTCCAATCAGAATGACAAATAAGAACCTTGCACAGCATCTGATTAATCGTTATGTACATATAGCATCATATTAAGTCCTTACAGGTCACATAAAGAGAACACACAAGAATAGTTAAAGCTAAGTGAAAAGCAGTTATACTTTTCATACAGACACATTAACTAGGAGCATTGCAACGAAGTATTAATTAAGGATCACATAATCCAAAATGTTTTCTGTTGCCAATAGACATTAGGCAAAGAAAAGACTGGCATAATCAACATAAATTTATTCAAGAATCCACAAGACCACATCATTTTCAATGATATGGGCTAAAAGTCTGATTTTTGAGAAACACAAAATAAATTAGCTTCTGTATCGTTAACTATGCATAACAGATGTTGCATAGTATTGTTCAATAAGATTTCAATCAACCATTTAATGGTGTAGCGATTGAAATCTGAAGAACACTATATTCAAGTACAAAATCCTGGACCATTAAATGTCCTGCACCATCTTAGGAAGCATGGAAATTGATATGGATGTAAATATGAAACGAGACCTTACTAGCAAGTTGGCGATACAACTTTGATATAACTACAAAATTTTGATTCCCTCCCATCTTTAACCTCACATAAGGTGAACAGTGAGGCCTCTATAGATCACATAAGATGGAATTACACCTAAATTTTGAATAATAGCAATTTAATTTAAAATATTACATAGATAATTAATTGTATTCACACCCTATAATAGACTACTAGCACATCACATTGCTATGAAACTGAAAATCTGCATTGTCAAAGAATAATATATTGCCACATGGAATCAAGAAACAAGGCTTTTTTAAAGCATATAAGCTGCAAACGTTTGAAAAGTAACTATTCATTGCTGAAAGGTTGCATTCTCTTAAGTTACACAAAATCTATTTTATCAAAAATTATAAGATCACAAAAGAACAAGAAATGAGGATTTTATAAATAACATAAGATGGACACATGAATTGAATTATGGAAAATACCAATTCTGTTTTGTACACAGACTAAAATCCTGCAGCCAACAAATATTGAAAGATATAAGACTATGCACAGAAAGTATTGTGACTAATTTGTATCTTTCATAACCCAACAAATTTCTTCCTTTAACAGCTAACTCATGAGTTAACACTCCACAAAAAAATCATTCAGATACACTTTCACTTTCAAAAAAAATAACACTTTAAGGGCATTCAATAATAGTTCATGATATAAAAAGAACAGATATGATTCCAATTAAATGCAAGACAACAAAATTAATAATCAATAGTTAACATTAAAATATTAGACTCCCATTGTAAATTTATGAAAAATCATTATCTCTTCAGGAGAAAATGGTCCATGGAAACAAATCTTTATTCCATCACTTACATTAGGAAGTGAATATTTAATAGATTCCCTCAGCTGTTCTAGCAAGGTATTTGCACCAATTCTAATATTTGGAATTAAAATTCAAAAAACTTTGCTGGCTTTTGTGAATCATGGTATACTATGCATTAAAATATATAATGAATGCATCTTTTCCATGTCAAATCTTCCAATCAGGAACTTTCGGCCACTGGATGTTATGATGTTATGAATGCCACTCAAAATTTCTATAACTTTAAATTGACGGCCTTATATGTTACTCAAAAGTAGTCAAATACTTCCTTGAGATGCAATACAACTTTCAACAAAAATCTTATAAAGTAGTGAGTGGCATCATACATAATGCAGCCACTCACTACTCAGTTCTAATATCATAAAATATAGGAGTGTGAAGGATTTATGTCATATCAAATAATAAGACAATATATACACATGCTCCCATATCGTATCATTGCACTCCTAGGCATGCTAGAAACTAAAAATATTCTGCCCACGGTTCACCCAACATGATTTGACTTCAATGTGTCAACAAAGCTACAACATAGGTCCCATAAACAGCCAAAGGTAGAAAAAGAAGGGTCTGTCATCTCCCACAAATCTCATGTGAAAATCAAGATTGTGTAAGGCCAAATATTCATCACATTTAAGACAAATAGTTTGAATGCTCTTCAACTTATCTCATATAATTCACTGTTATACTTGGAGATAATATATATTTCCATATGCACAACCTTATTACAAATAATGATGAATATAAACCACAAAAATTGTACCATAGACAGGTCAGGCAATATGCAACAGTAGATAGACGTTTCTGCGTTATTATTCTTAAATATATCAAAAAACTGTGACGATGTATGTTTTCGGATGGGGCATAATTTTATATACAATTATATTGAAAATTCCAGGTCAGTATCTGTTTACGCGTAGTCAGCTTTTTCTAATGAGTTCAGAGAGTATTGTCAATGAAAGTGATGGTTCTGAGCAATCTTTTGAACCCTAGGATAAAAAGGGAACGCGATCAAGGTATACACTTTGATTTGAATCTTGAATGAATCATAATCTCTACGATGTTCTTTGGCTGCAAGAAATCTCCTCACGCACATTTCAATCATGGACCCAGATGTTCATCACTATTGTGGCATGCACCCTTCCAATGGTAACATGATCATTCAATAGTCTGGTTTTGGCATGCTTAAAAGGAAGACTGAGATGCAGTACCTACATTCTAAAACCCTAAACTAGTATAGCATTGCTTTTGCAAAGTCTTCAATGAAAGAAAAAAGAAAGCATAAATACCTCATCTTCAGAGATCTTAGGTGGTAGCGAGCCAACAAAAAGTTTTGCAACCCCCCCTCCATCTGCTGCCATCACAAAGAATCCAAATACAGAGAAAAGTGAGATGAATCAGGTTTTGAACAAAGATTGCAATGTTATAACAAGTGCAGAAATCATGCGAACTGATAATTTTAGGGTCAGAACATCACAGGGAACCCCAACATGCAGAAATCCAGAAGTCAAATCACCTAAATACAGAATAAAGTGAGACGAATCCAGGTTGAACAAACATTGCAGTGTCATAGCAAGTGCAGAAATCAAGTGAAGTGATAAATTTAGGGTCAGGTCATCACAGGGAACTCTGACATGCAGAAATCAAGCAAAGTCAAAATTACCCAAATCCAGAGTGACGTGAGATGAATCAGGGTTGGCACAATAATTGCAGTGCTATGGCAACTGTGAAAATCAAGTGAAGTGATAAATTTAAGGTTCAGTAACCACAGCGGACCCCAGTGTGAAGAAACATGCAGAGACAAATCAAATAAGAGTAAGGTCTGTTATCATCACGGAGACACCAAATGCATAGGTAAGCACGAAAAGAGAGAAAAAGACAAATACAGAGAAATTTGTGATCCAGACAAGATCACAAATACAGATAAAACGCCAAACTGCATGGAAAAACAAAAGTGTTACCCACGTACACTAAAGATAGAGTGAATAACGAGTGGCCCAATCATTTCAGTTGCACATGCCGAAATTCGGAAAATAAAAGTGGCAGAGAGGTTCAACATATGAACAAAGATCTAGATAAAAGAAATGAGATGAATAAAAGAAAAATATGTATGGCTAGGCTTCAATAAGCACATGCAGAAATCAACACTAAAAATACAAGAAAAAACATCTCCAAAGAATAGTTGGCATACAATACGCATAGAATACTGCGTAAAGTATTCTACCATTTCTGTAAAATACTTCGAATATGTATTCTACAAATAAAATACATTACATACGTAGAACACTTGTAAAATAAATTAAATACTTCTTAAATAGTAAAGTTTTTGAAAAAATAATATTTTCTTTATTTATTTGTCTTTTCAGAAACGCTAAATACTTGTAAAATACGTAGATTATGTGAAAAAATATAAAATGGCAGTTCTAAAACGTAGAATACATGTAGAATACTTCAAAGTATTCTAAAATGTTCTCTAAACAAAAAAAATACACGTTTTTTAAAACTACAAAAAAATGGTTACGGTTTTAATAATCTATGCAGAAATCAAGATACAGAAATTGAATTTAGGCTGAAGTCTTAAGAGGCATATGAAGAAATCAATACATGGAATGAAATAAATATTAGGGGCAAGGGTTCAGGAACCATATTTCGAACACAATTGCGAGGAATGACATAAAGTGAAATTAGGATTGGTCTTAGCAATGCCTTAGTGGAAATCACGAAGCAGTCAAATGCAAAAATTGAGTTTATAATTTACATAAGCAAATGCAGAAATCAAAACAAAACATCGGATAAGAATCAAATTTTAAGTTAGGATTAAGATTTTAGGAAGCATATTGCAGAGCTAAAGCAAAACGAGATACAAAAAATAATAATTAGCATTTCACAAACATATGCATAAATCAAGAAAAACTAGTTACCTGAATTAAATTGGGGTGAAGGCCAAGCAAGCGTGCATATGCAGAAATCAACAAATACAATGAGAAAAAGTTTAGGTTTAGATTTTAGGAAGCATATGCAATTTACCAAGAAAGAGCAAAACACAAAAATAAAATAAAAATCAGGGATAAAGTTGAGGGCCATATGCAGAAAACAGGGAAGAAAAAAGAGATAAAAAAACATAGCTTCAAAAGAATGCTGAGTAAACAAGCACAGAAGGAAATATTAAGATAAATACTAACAAAGAAATATATATATTAAGAGTTAGGGTTTTAGCAAAACCTGGAGAGCGATGGTGGTTAAAGGTTCGTTTCTGCCCTGACAGGGGAGGACCCATGTGAGGATGCGGCAGAGGTCGAGGGTGGGGAGAATCTCCGCCATTGCCGGCCCCGTTTTCTCTGAATCCGCTCTGGGGGTAGAAGGGAGGAGGAGCGAACTGGTGATGGGGGCGACGACCTTCCATGAGAGAGACAGACAGACAGACAGAGCAGAGCAGAGCACAGAGACAGAGCAGAGAACAGAGGAGAAGAAAACTGAGGGTTTTTCTTCTGTTCTCTCTGTTGTTAAATAATATACATACATATGTATGTATGTATATGTTCTCTCTGTTTTAACACTATGTGTTTGTTACTACGCAACACACACAAAGAAAGGCTACAACAAAAGCATGAAGGTTCTCTCTTGAGGATACATTGCACTCCTTGGCCTGACTTGACTTGACTTGACTTGGTTTGGCTTGGTTTGGCTTGGCTTGACTTGGCTTGACTTGGTTTGGCTTGGCTTGACTTGTCTTAACTTGTCTTGACTTGACTTGACTTGACTTGACTTGGCTTGGCTTGGGTTGGCTTGGCTTGACTTGACTTGACTTGACTTGGCATGGCTTGGCTTGGCTTGGCTTGACTTGCCTTGCCTTGCCTTGCCTTGTCTTGCCTTGACTTGACTTGGTTTGGCTTGGCTTGACTGGGCTTGACTTGCCTTGCCTTGCCTTGACTTGCCTTGACTTGACTTGACTTGGTTTGGCTTGCCTTGACTTGGCTTGGCTTGGCTTGGCTTCACTGACTCCCCATGGAGATTGGTTGTATTGAGATTTTGGTGGTTTGAGGATGTCAATCCATCCATCTCCCCTCTTGCCAAACCTCTCTTGCATTTCCTACGTTGTTGATATATATCCATCGAGCAAGGGACTCGGAAAGCCTCAGCTTGAGTTATTTTTCACATCGAACTTAAGAGAGTGAAGGATTTATTATTATACTCGTTTGGAGGTCAACTCTGACCTATGAACCCAATAGGGAATCGTTTTCACGTAGTATGCATGGAATTGTGGAGTGACTCTTGATGTTCAAGAATTTTACTAAAAAACATTGCAATTGAGCGGAATGTTTGTAGGCAAGTGGTTCGTGGACTATGAAAAGCAAACTTAAATGCACAAAGAAGGGGGATGGAGCAACATGATTGTGATTAAATGTATTAATGTCAATGAGAGGGGGGAGGGGACTAGCTATATGGAGAGAAACTTCAGGTTTTTTTTTCCGGACACAATTCTCACAATGTTGTAGAGTTAATTATAGATTTGGTACAATTATTATGGTATCGTGTAGTCATATGTCTACACCTAGCGAGTCCTCATTACGATCGAATAAAATTCACCGTACTATCGTGTACAAGTCACACAAGCAATGAAAGAGTAAACATATTCAATATATTCTAATCCATACATTAGACATACACGAAGTTTCAACATATAAATATGTCAAAAGGAGAAGAATAATTATAAAGCCAAAGTGTTATTTTCATATAGCTTGACAGACCATCATTTAGAAAAACTCATATGTTGTAGCTAGCACACATCGAGTGCAATTCCAAGGATGATCGCGAATACAATTGTCAAGTGCCTATTGTACATAGCACAACCCATGAAGGCATTGCCATGACACTAAAGGCTAAGTGTGGGACAAAGAGAAAGGGTAACAAAACAAAGTAGATATGGAGCTTTGAGCCAAATGGTCACCCCAATGTGAAAAGGGACAACCAAGTTGTTTGTTGATTATTGTATCATTTTTAAGCTTTTAGGTAATAAGTTACCTTAAATGAGTCTTTAAGCATCCCAATATATATTTGGAACACAATGAATGTAATCTCCCACTTATAAATGGCATGTAGATCCCCTTATACACATCAAACACTTATTATTCACGAACACTTACGTGCAGACACAAATGGTTCCATACATGCTTACATAGTTTTATGTACACATACACCAACCATGAATATTAATGTACCCACTTATAATCACATGCAAGTATGCACACGCTCGCTTGATCACATAATTATATGAACACGTTCACCTTATACTCATTGCAGACTTTAAGGAGTAATAGCCACAAACCCATCTTCTTTGGCTCGAGATTCTCTGTAGTCCTCCTACTTTCCCACATTTATTCTCCATTTTCGTGATGCCACTAAACACCATGGTTATGAATTTGCAATATTGATCTGAGGCCTCAAAGTTGCTACAACAAGCCTCAAACAAACTCGATGCAAAAGACGAGCCCACAAACTAGTTGTTAGGTACACAAACACCCATGAGCAACTTGTCAACCTCACCACATAAAAGTGCACATCAATTGACACATTGCAAGACAGGCTACATGAACCTCGTATATCACATGCTCCTAATCTATAAGCCAAGTTGTTGAGGTCCTAAAGAAAGAGGTAAATGAATTTTTACATTAATACTAGTAAGAGTAGATCGAAGAGAAGACCAAGTTTTATCAATTAATCTATCAACATGCTCATAAGATGTACAAAAAGGAGACTAAGAAAGAAGGGGTTATGAATATCCTTATTATTATGATTTGTTTACAAACTTGAAATTTTGTGATGTTGAACTTTAGGATTCACTTTGCAATGTTTATAGTTTAACATCATATTATGTTGCAAAAACAACACCAAAAATCTGTAAGTGTTGTTTAGTGTCACTTGTAGCGTGACACGTTTATTAAAATGTTCTTAAAACTATTGCGGTGCCAATGGCCTCTTATGTTGTGGAAGTTGTCTACGATCATCAAAACAACCGCTTTTCCAAAAATGCTAAATTCCTGAGTTCAGAACAAGCTTGATAGTTATAGTAATTTATATGTATCTCCTAGGGACACAACACGAAAAGTAGAAGCTATTTTTTACACTATTATACAATACATATTGTAGAATTTGCGTTTGATTATCAAAAGCAAGTTCTTTAGGGTCTCACTGATCTACTCTTGATGGTAGAGAATAGCTTTGAATAATATGTGCATTCTAACAAATTTATTCCATTTGTATTGATAGTTTTGCCCAATATATCTTAACACTTAAAGCATATTGCGCCATTATGTTCGTCTTACTCAATATCCATGTGATCTGAAAATACTATAAAAAAAATCAATTTGTATGATGCATTTCTCTTTTGAGACAATCATCCACACGCCCCCTAGTGACTCTTTTAACTTAAGATTTTGAGGTACTACCATGGTACACTAATAAAGATTGCGAATTTTGGAGTTAGTGATACTTCAAGGCTACTTGTCCATAAGTAAAATAGATCTCATTTTGTGATCAAGGTCCATGTATCGCACTTTGTGATGTACGTTGCTAAACTAAGATGCCTTGACATCGTCTAGTTTTTCATGTTCATGAAAATCCATTTTCATCACAAACCTCTCACCTCAAAGTGTTTAGATGTCATCCACACAATGACGGAGTGGGTTCACTAAGATGGTGCATTTTTTCCCATGCATCAAGACCATCAAATAGCTAACGCTCTAATGAGTGAAATAGTTGGACATCATGGTTTCCCATATTACATGATCAATGGTTGTTGGCCACAATTCATCTAAAAATTTCAGAAACATTTGCTCAAAATGTTGAAAATATATTGTAAACTCTTATCAAGCTATCATCCACCAAGAGCGGTCTATAGTATATACAATAAGATGATGTAGCAATATATTCGTTGCTTCATCAATTATCAACTAAATGTTGGGTTTACTTCATTCGTTTTGTAATTATTTCTTACTACAATTCAAATATTCCCTTGATCACAAACATATTTGACTTGTTGGAATTGTAGCATGGAGATCAAAGAAGCGAACAACAAGTGAGTTATCCTCCACGTGAGTGGAATATGTAGTTGTTGCACTATTGTTAAACGATAAATATGAATCCACCCTATCCTCAAAGAACTAAACACCTTTGAGGTTTCTACACTAAATCTGTATACTATATAGTGACAATCGTTCATGTAAAGGCTAGCTTTTTAATCCAAAGATTAATGATAACATTTCTCAAGTTTATTAATTAAAACAGAGAGATTGGATATGAAGCACGTGCCTATGATGTTTAAGTGGATAGATTTCTTGATGATGCTATTGTCATGAATAAAACATATGGTATGTCATTGAACGATTGGTTTAATAATGTAAACATCACACACATGCTCATAATTGTTGTTGAGAGATCAAGCTCAACTTAATTTAGTTAGTTAGTCAACCATATAACTTCGTAGTTACTTAGATAGAATCTAGTTAGAAGTGTTGACTATAACGCCTTAAATAAGACCTTGTACTTAATGAGATATTCTAGATCCTCCACTCCTAAGTACATTTAATATAGGACTTACACCTTAGTACCTATATTCCACTCACACATGTGCACCCTTGCACATGAGATGTATATATACCTCATTGTGGGTATTTTTGTATTTGATGATGTTGTTGCTAATTTAATATATAGTTACTCATCCCCCATATTGTATTGTTCATAAGTGTATCTCTCTCTCTCTCTCACACACACACACATATCATATAATCTTTCGTTTATCAACTAATCACATAATTAGGTACTAATTAATCATTGCTTAATTACTTACCTAATTCTTAACATGGTATCAGAGCGTGTGGTTTAGAAAATCCACTAAGCCCACCAACTCCGTGATCGTGTGTTCGAGACGCCGATGACAAAATCTGGCTATTGGCTACCGTAGTGCCACTACGTAGCACATGTACGTGATCGAAGGAAGAAAAGCAAAAGAAAAGAAGACACAATCAATATGAACACGCAAATGGGTAACTCGCTCCCTAGTGAAAAGCTAGATCGGAGCAATTATTAATCTTGGGAGTACAAGATGACCCAATACCTCATTGGCCAAGGGTATTGGAGCTACATCAACGACGCTCAAGAAAATCGACCCGACTCAAAGAACGTCGACTACGCAACATGGGAGCAAGCGGCGAGTTGAGTCATGTATTGCTTGGCAACATGTGTCCACGACCACATGCTTAGCCACATTCGAGACGCCAAGACGCTTAAAGAAGCGTGGGCGAACTTAAAGATAATGTTTGTTATCAACACGACTGCCCGAAAGCTTCAACTCCAACAAGAGTTGAACAACATTTGGCAAAAAGATATGTCTGTGTCGGACTACACCGCCAAGATCAAGAGCATTTGTGACTTGCTCGACTCCATCAAAATAAACATCGACGAAGACGAGATGGTTCAAGTATGCTTGGGCGGCCTCGCACAATGATTTGATCCATTATGGACAGCAATCTTGGCGAGAGAAACCCTCCTTCATTCTTCAACCTCCAATCAATGCTATTGGTCAAAGAGAACCACGTCCAAACCAAAAGCAAGACGTCGGAAGGACAAATGTTCTTCTTGAATTCGGACGGTGGCCGAGGAGGAGGTCACGACGGTAGAAGAGGTCAATTCGGTCCATCACACAAAGGGAACGCAAACCTTCAAGAAAGCCATCGAGGAACCTTCGGAAGAAGGGGGAGCTTCCACGCCGAACATGGTCGGCAAACGAGGCCCGCAACTTGCAATTATTGCGGCAAAATCGGCCACTACGAGGTGGAGTGTCAAAAAAAGAGAAGTGAGTCGGCTTCAACAAGTTGACACCTCACAAACTACGCATCAAACTCCGACCACGACAACCGTAGCGGAATGTTCACGAATCACGCGTCGAATTCTGACTACGACGATCATAGTGAAATGTTTACAAATTACGCCACGAATTCCGACTACGGCAACCGTGACGGAATGTTCGTAATGAGGCATAGAGCGAACTCTATGTCGGCCTCCAACTCGGAAGACGTGTGGTTCGTCGACTCTAGTGCCTCACATCACATGACATCTCACGAGGAGTGGTTTCGTGAATTGCGTACACCGGACTGACCCGGCTTCATAGAGACGGGAGACGACACCACACACTCCATTCGGCAAATCGGCAATGTCCCATTCGGGAAAGAAGGAGAACAAACTTGCATCAAGAATGTTTTGCACGTGCACACAATAACGAAGAATTTGGTCTCCATCAGCCAAATCGTGGAGCAAGGCATGCAAGTCCGCTTCAACAAAGAAGGATGCTTCATCGAGAAAGATGGCCGACTCATAGCGAAGGGGCAGGAGATGGCCGAATGTTCATCCTCAATTCGAACGAGGTGAAATCAACAATGTACGCTAAAAGTCTCAAAACCGAGACAAGCATCGAGTTGTGGCACAAGAAAATCGGCCACATAAACCTCCAACGGCTTCGAGCTATGCAAACAAAGGGAGTCGTCATCGGACTTCCGACATTCGAGTCGACCAAGTATGTGAAGCGTGTCAACTCGGCAAACAACATCGACTCCCATTTCCGAAGGAGAGCTCCGCAAGCAAAGGCCTCCTCGACGTCATACACTCGGATGTTTGGGAACCAGCTCAAACGCTGACGATCGGCGGATGCTAATACTACGTAACCTTTATCGACGATTACTCACGTTACGCGCGGATCTACCCGATGAAGAAGAAGAGAGAAGTGTTCTCCCACTTCCAAAAGCTCAAGGGGCAAGTCGAAAAAGAAACTGGTCGGCACATTCGATGCCTACGATCGGATGGAGGAAAGGAGTACTTCTCCAATGAATTCACCTCCTACCTCCAAAGTGAAGGCATTCTTAGAGAATTCTCATCTCGACACACACCCCAACAAAATGGAGTCGCCGAAAGGAAAAATCAGCAAATACTTGAGGTAGCACGCGCCATGATGCATGAGAAGCACATGCCAAATTTCTATTGGGCCGAAGCGGCATCCACGACCGTCTATCTCATGAACCGGTGCACCACCAATGGAGTCCATGAGCTAACTCCATACGAGCTCCTCATCGAAAAGAAGTCGATCCTGTCACACCTCAAGGTGTTCGGAAGTATTGCGAATGTACGCATCCCAAACGAACAATGACAGAAGCCCGACACGAAGTCGGAGAAATGTATCCTCATAGGATACTCGTTCAAGAAGAAGGTGTACAAGTGTTACAACCCTTCTACCCGAGCGGTTTGGGTAAGTCGAGACGTAGTCTTTGACGAGTTCGCATTGTGGTACGCACCAGAGGCAACTTCGACTCTGACTTCGGTCGACCCGGAATCCGCCGAACAAGAGGTAGAAGATGGAGATCACTTCGAACACATGTTCAAAGAAAGTCCAATTACATCAAGGCCTAGTGGGCCACAAGAACCCCCACGCGACCCAAGCACGTCGCGACCAAGTACGAACTTGGACAAAGGCAAAGGTAAGATGCCCGAATACGAAGTCGACCACCCCGACGACAATGATTCAGATGGATCGGCTCCCTCACTAGACAATGAGTTCGGTGTACCCATCATGTGAACACCCGAAATAAAGAAGGCACTCACATGCGAGCGAAAAACTTCGACTCTCATCTAGAGCTAAGAACCTCGTCACTCGGCACAACTACAATGAGTACATGGCCCATCATTACGCCTTCGCGATGAAGGTAGCAGGCGAACAAGAGCCCAAGAGCTCCACTGAAGCGGCTCATAACCCACGATGGGTGGAAGTAGTCGACCTTCACCCACACACTACAAGCCTTCATCACCGGTTTGAGGGGGAGGAACCGAGATTGCCATGGCGAAGAAAGCCAAAGGCCGGACGGAAGCACACAAAGTCGACGAAAGCCAAAGCGGATGTCGGACGCCTCACACTTGAGCTTGAGGGGGCGTGTTGAGAGATCAAGTTCAACTTAGTTTAGTTAGTTAGTAAGCCATGTAACTTTGTACTTACCTAGATAGAATTTAGTTAGAAGTGTTGACTATAACGCCTTAAATAGGACCTTGTACTTAATGAGATATTCTAGATCCTCCACTCCTAAGTACATTTAATATAGGACTTACACCTTAGTACCTATATTCCACTCACACATGTGCACCCTTGCACATGAGATGTATATACATATACCTCATTGTGGGTATTTTTGTATTTGATGATGTTGATGCTAATTTAATATATAGTTACTCATCCCCCATATTGTATTGTTCATAAGTGTATCTCTCTCTCTCTCTCACACACACACACACACATATCACATAATCTTTCGCTTATCAACTAATCACATAATTAAGTACTAATTAATCCTTGCTTAATTACTTACCTAATTCTTAACAATTGCTATTTTTTTTTCCGCAATGGTAGAATAACCAAGTTTTATTATGGCCTTGTGTTAAGGGTAACATTGATCCCCTTTGTATTGTTTTTTTCAGATCAACATATGAATCTAGTTTACCCCATGTGCTTTCAATAACAAATTTAGTATTTTGCAAATCATTTGTTAGTAGGGATGCTACAATTGGAACTTGCATGTTATAATATTTATTTGCAGGTTATAGTGGCAGTGATTAATTAATTAATGATCAATATTGTTAGAAAAATGATTGTTAATATTAATTACCCATGATTAGACTAGATTATTGTTAAGTCGACTAGTTATCAAATCTCAATTAATGACTAACTACTCATTACTCTAATCGTAACCATAATTATAGTTGCACTAATTACAACATCGTTGATGTGCGCATTATATTAATGTGGGTGACAACAACCAACTAATCTCATCTCAATCATGTTTCAATGGCTACTCATAACTAAACCCTTAATAAAGACATGAATAAATAATATACCCAACTTATCTTGTGAACGACATATTTTGTCATACATTATAATATGAATCTCAAGCACGTGGGGGTATACCCACTTTTTGACGAGATGTGTACACAAATTATATGTTACCAATACTAAGGTTAGTATCAAAATATTACCTTCTATATGAATGTTCCAATACCCACGGGGGTTTAATAACAACATTCTTAAGGTCATTACCATCGCCTTTTAAAGGGTGATCTCTTATTGTATTAGTTCTCAAACAAGTGTCAATATTGAGAAAAAGGTGCCAATTTCGATATTCGCAAGGTTTGGAGAAATTCGATAGTTTGGAGCCAATTTTGCAATGACCTTTTGTAATGCACAATGCTAGTTATTTTAAACCCTTGGGCCTTGACCCTAACATTATTATAAAGCGCAATCTTTACAACCACTACATCGTCATGTTTATGAATATAAATTTAAGAATTCCAGTTCGATAAAATTTAATTTGTGTGCAATAATTTATGACACATTACATGCTTTAACACGTGTCGTCCTGTTTTATAGCCATTACAAGGTTATTATTATAACCTAATTAAGGCTATTTGATGACCTTACACCGAAGCACCCACTTATGAATCAATCCAAAAAGTTTGCGTGAGAAGGGCACATTAAACTTTACAAATGGAAAGGTTCCATCGTCCTCTAATAAATCATTAAAACAGTTAAAAAAGTCATAGAACTTCTACTCAAGGACCCATCCAAAGTCGTAGAATCGACAACATCCCAATAATAAAATACAACATGCTAAAAAGCTGAAGTTTTTTTTTTGTATGAACCCGAGATGGTCGCAATTACAAATCCAATAAAGATTGCAATGATACTTTCTGAACTAGAAGTTAACTATTCGAAGAGTAGATAACAAGTTTTTTTTTCCTTCTAAAATCCAAATGAAAAGCCTAGCTTCGAATATGTAAAAGCCTTTAGTACCGATCATTATTTCATGTGTGTACGTTATATGATATACATATTTAACAAAATGATCACAAATAAGTGTCAATAGTTTAGTCATAAAATTGATGACGAGTGCGTAACGAGAAAGAAAGAAAAAACTACAGCTCTCTGCAAATATTTACAATAAGTAAATTTACGTTTACCTTTCTTCAATGTTGGCAATAAATGTTGGTTTAAATTGCTACAATAACAAACGAAAGTTTACATAAATGCACTGAGGTCCATACGAAAGGATTGTGTCCTAATGAGTATAGTTGACGAGGTTGCTATGGGCATGATCAATAAGGAACAGGCTGCTCGAAATGATGGGAGAACCAGGAAATGTTGGACATGTTAGATTTGTGGAATAAACATTGATGGCGAGATAGGGTAGAGAATTAACACGAATGTATGACGATGGACAGGGGGGAAGATGTTGTATTGCATAATTGGACATATAGAAAGACGAGTTGTGACAACAAAGACGATGAAAGGAAAGAAGAGTTGTAACCACGAAGAGCAGGAAAGGAAGTGTTACGAGTAACATCTCCTAATGAATTAATTAAGAGATCGCGCTCCTGATAGGAATGAAGATGAAGTGAAGGTATTGCTCATGCCAATATTCAATCACCTCATTGCTTTCACTTCTAATTGTTGTCGTTGCAATATTGTTCCCGCCATAAGGCTTGATTGTAATAGTAACATTTCCTTGAAAACACATGCTCCATATATGCATAAACTTTAAAAAAAAAGATGCATACCCCCAATCGATAACAATGCCACAACCTTTGAGTGCGTGCTAACAAAAAACCATCGACACTCAATAATAAATATGCCTAGGGGATACACATGTACGATGGATTGAATGTATGTAGATACACATCATGGATTGGATATATATATATGTATATGCATGTACACATGGATGGACGTTGGACATTGTACACTAGTCACACATAATACAAATGATTATTTGCTTACACAAGAAACCTCGATATTTCCCAAGGTTAACAACCCAAGTAAGTTCCAAGAATGCCTCTCAAAGCCTTCTAATCATTCTTAATGTGAAGGATTTACATCCCCGAGGTTTTGTTCTGTGTCTCCGGCTTTCTCCACAACCCTCTTGTGAAATAGATGATCTAGGTGACCACGCCACCATGCTTTAACAACATCATCTCATAGGCATGTTGTTGCGAAAAGAAGGCCTTCCTCATCATTAGAACTCCCTTGGATATCTGCACTGGATCTATTCTCGTGCTGTTGATTGAATTAAACGAGGAGCTCTAGAAAACACCATTTGTGATGCGGTCATTGCACTGAGCCCCAAGTGGAATAAACCAAACCTTGGAGGACGCGGATGTGTAGCCAGTTTCGAACAAGGTAACAGGATATCCTTGGCATGATCATTGCTAACATAGAAGGATGATGGTCAAAGAGGGGTTTGCAAAGGGTGTGTGCATGTGTGTGTTTAGAGAGAGAGAGAGAGAGAGAGAGAGAGAGAGAGAGAGAGAGAGAGAGAGAGAGAGAGAGAGGTACGAAGTAAGTAGCACGCATGACATTGACAATTGGAAGTACGAAGTATCGTCACATCATCGAGCCATTCTTGCTATGGGCTCGTTGCAGATAGTCATGAAAGGCGATTTAGCCAAGTGAACAATGATCTTCGACTGCTTTCTCAGCTAGCCGGTGGTGGCCGAGCGCCTCAAGATGATCTCTCTCAATCTCTCTCTCTCTGAGTGTGTCTCTCTCATTGTGATCGTTGCTTTGCCACATTATGTATGTACATACATATATGATGATAATGCCCGATGGACGAGAGGACCCAACGGGCGGGCGGGCAAACGTTATGTGAAGCCATGTACCCCCATCCATCATATCATTCATTCATTCATTGACTTGTTCTCATTCTCTCTCTCTCTCTCTTATGATGGATGGATGGATGGTTAGTTGGCAAAACGGCCCACACACACACACTCTCTCTCTCCCTCTCTCTTTCACGTACAGAAACACACACACACACACTCTCTCTCTCTCTCTCTTTCACACACACACACACACACACACATTCTCTCTCTCACACTCGTTCTCTATCACAGACACACACACACATTCTCTCTCACACTCGTTCTCTATCACAGACACACACACACATTCTCTCTCTCACTCGTTCTCTATCACAGACACACACACTCCCTCTCGCTCTCTCTTGCACACACACACACACTCTCTCTATCTATATCACTCACACACCGTCTCTCTCTCTCTCTCTCTTTCTTTCTCACACACACACTCTCTCTCTCTCTATCTCACTCACACACACACACTACACTCTCTCAGACGTTAATATATCTTTCTTTCTCTCTCTCACACACAAACACTACACACACACACACTCTCTCTCTCTCTATCACACACACACACACGCACACACTCTCCTCTCTCTCTCTCTCTCTCTCTCTATCACACACACGCACACTCGTCTCTCTCTCTCTCTCTCCCTCTCTCACACACACACACTCATCTCTCTCTCTCTCTCTCTCTTGCTCTGCTCACACACAGACACTCTCTCTCTATCACACACATACACACTCTTTCTCTATCACACACATACACACACACACACACACACTCTCTCTCTCTCTATCACACACACGCACACTCGTCTCTCTCTCTCTCTCACATACACACACACACTCATCTATCTCTCTCTCTCTTGCTCTGCTCACACACACGCACTCTCTCTCTATCACACACATACACACACACTCTTTCTCTATCACACACACACACACACACTCTCTCTCTATCACACACACACACACACACACTCTCTCTCTCTCTCTCTCTCTCTTGCTCTGCTCTCCTCTGCATTGCCTGGTGGTGTCTGTCTGTCTGTCTGTCTGTCGCTGCACACATACATACATACACAGTTACTTCATCACCTCCATCTCCATCTCCATCTCTTCTTCTTCTTTCTTCTTTCTTCTTCTTCGTCAGTCTCCACTCGCCATTCCTCCTCCTCCATCGATCTTCTCCCGAGCTTCTCACAACTCACTCACTCACACTTGGCCTTCTCCATTTCAACTTCAACTTCTCCCTTGCAGATTCTGGCTATGGCGGAAACGCAGCTCTCCTTCACAGCTCCTCACATGGTAGAGCTCATCTGTATCCTGTATTTTTCTCCAATGCCATAGCTCTCGAGCACCAATCATTCTGCTATTTCTTCTCGCATTTTTGGGTATCCTGCAGCAGCTTTCCATGCTTTGTCTCCATTCAGATCCACCAATCTCCTCTTGGGGAGGGGGATTTCGATTGGATTTCATCAGTTTCTTTGTACAAAGGCTCTCTCTCTCTGCTCTGCTCTGCCGCCATAGCTTTTTTTTTCCTTTCTGAAGTCGCAATGCCAGCTTTTTCTTGCATTTTAAGAAATCTCTCTTTTCCCAACAACCTAAGTTGCTGCTTTCTGAGCCTTCTCTTTCTTCCTTTTTCCTTCTTGCCTGCGAAGAATGCTTCCTTGCACTTACGATCTATCTACTTTACTTCCTGATATTGCCTAGGATTATCCATCCTTCTCCTTCCTGACCTAAATTTGAGATATCTCAGTAGTATTCTTCACTCTCCATTGTAACCTAATTTGAGAATGTCTATCGAGTAAAGCTCTACTCTCTTTACCTTTCTTGTATTCTCAGGAATGTTTGAGAGAGTTTAAACTAGCAGTATTCTTCCTCCTTCTCTGCAACCTAATCTCAAATTTCTAGCTGGTAAAACTTCCTTCTGCTCTGCACTAAATTTGAAATCATTAACCTTAGTATTCTCCGTTCTTCTGTGTGACCTGAACTCGAGATTTTTCTTCATTCTCTTCTGAGACACATCCAGCGAATCAGTCGCCCTTATCTCGTGAAATCAAGATTTCAGACAATTCCAGCTAGATTCCTCCTTATCACTTGGACCTAAAATTGAGATCTTTATCTAATAATTTTCCTTCTCCCGTGATGCTTAATCCGAGTACTTTCAATTAGAACCCTTCCTTCTCTCAAATTTTCTGATCTATTTTGATGTCTGTAAAATCTGATTTGAGAACGTGAACTAGTAATTTTTTTCTTGTGTGTGACCTGAACCTCAGTAACAACGGAGTAAACTTGGCCTACATTTGAGACCTTCAGCTAATTATAATAAACGTCCTGCGGTAATGGGACATCGCTTGAGAATTTGACCTAAATTGCATCTCATGTGCTCTTAAGTTTGATGAGGTCCTTTTTCTATTAAAAAATCCTTACCCTGTGATGTAAGATGGAGATCATTAACACGTATTCTTCTGTTACGATGCAGATCAAAGAACATCTATTGGAGTAGTACTCTACAATTTTGAGAAAGCAATATTTCTGTTCCAGGTACTGAGACAATTCCAGGAATAGCATGGGTAAGAAGGGAAAGTGGTTATCCGCAGTAAAGAATGTGTTCCGTTCGAGCTCGAAGGATTCCGCACAGGTTAAGGAGAACCTAACTCCTGTTAGCAAAGAGAAGAATGAATCTGAATCAGAGGAGGTATGGGGATATTACCCGTGTCTGTTTATGCATACATTTATGCATGTACGTCTGTGTATATATATATATATATATGTATGTAGATGCAGATTTATTGCACGCAGGAAGATTGTTTCTGTATGTCTCTGTAAATAAATTTGTGTACATATATTACTTCTTGTGTCTGTTTGAATGCATGTATTTATGCCTGTACTGTATGTATGTATGTATGTATGTGGCATTGCTAAAAGAATCATGGCATGTATGCCGTGATTTATCTCGTGTCTGATGATGATTTGTCTGAGTTTATAAAGATCTATCTATGTGGACTGTAGAATAAACGCCCCAAAGATAAGAGGAGATGGAGCTTTGGTAAGACCTCGGATGTAGAATCTGCAGAAGCAAATGTGAATTCAGTCAAGCAGGATAAGAAACTTGGTCACATTGACAGAGCGCAAACTAAAACAGACGAATTTCAGTATGATACTCAACCTACACTTACTCTCGGCTTAAGTAAAGAGGAGCAGGTGGCTGCCATCCGGATCCAGACTGCTTTTCGAGGCTATCTCGTAAGTACTGTGATTTGACCTCAAATGTTCACTTCTTATGGAAAATCTGAATGTTTTTCATGCATCTTAAATGCCAACTTTTGTGCATAATCTGAATATCCATTTATGCTTCTGACGACCATATCTGTGTAAATTCTGAATAAATTCTCAAATATACATCTTTTATGCAAAATCTGTATAATTCTTTACGCTTCTCGAATATCCATTTTTATGTGAAATCTGAATAATTATTATGCTTTTCAAATATCCTTTTCTCGTGCAATAATCTGAATAATTCATGCTCCTCAAAGTGTCCGTGACACTGCAGAACCTGAATAATTGGCATGCTAAACCTGAATTTCATGCGACAAAATCTAAATATCTTGCATGCATAAAAAAGTCTTGCACTGAACCTAAATGATTGTCATGCTTGTGTAACAGCTGAATTTGACATTACAAAACCTGAATATCTTGTACCCATCGCAAGTCCTTCACTTTTACATAACGATGCATTTCGTTTTCTGAAATCTGAATAATTTTCATGCCTTTTCCTTTTCTTGATGCATTTGGGTTCCGACGCAATGTAAAATCGCTCTAATTCTTGTTTTCGATGCCAAAAAAGGCTCGGCGGGCTCTGCGTGCCCTCAGAGGTCTTGTTAGATTGCAAGCATTGGTGAGAGGTCACTCGGTAAGAAGACAAGCGATCCTCACCCTTCGGTGTATGCAAGCCCTCGTAAGAGTCCAAGCTCGTGTCCGTTCTCGGCGTGTCCGCATGTCTGAGGAGGGCCAGGCCATGCAAAGACAACTCTGGCAACGCCGCCAACAAGAGCTTCTTGCAGCCAAAGGAGATGTTAATGTATGGATATTTTATCTTGCCCCTTGAAAGTTGTGCTAGGAAATCTGTTTCTTTTCGTTTTTACCAAACTTTGAGAAGGCTATGGTGACAGAGATCTATTTATTTATCCTTATGCTTTTTTGATTTAGACTTAGGTTTTTTTTTCTGTTTTACTGAGAACTAAAAAAGGATCATTTTGCAAAACACAATATATTGCATTTGCCTCTTATTTGGCTGAACCATAGGGAGGGATTAGCCCTTAGAAAGAGAAGCAATAAACCTCAAATGTGGTGAAGAACTTTAAATACAAAAGTTTAAAACAGGAGCATAAAACATTAATCAGAATAGAAGCTTTTTGTCCCCTTGGTTTTAATGCTTCCAGAACACTATATGTAACTCTTGCTTTCTTTCTCTTTCTCTTTCCCCCTAGTTTTAGGGCGTTTCAAATCATGGCTTACATCTGAGAGAGAGTGAGAGAGAGAGACGGTGCTAATAGATTGTAATCCTTCATCTAAAGTTCTTGACGTATGATCTAGTAACGCTCATGTTAATATTTTGAACATATTTGCTCTAAAATATATCATATTTTAGAGGTATATGTAATGTCAAAATGTAGAGGGGATCTTCAGATACTGGAACTGCAAACTACATTAAGCTTGAATTTTCTTAACATCTAGAGTATAATTTCTTTGGTTGATATTCATGCAGTCAGATGGGCAAGATGGCCAAGTTTGGGATGATAGTCTCCAATCGTTCGAAGAGGTCGAGGCTCGAAAACTCAACAAACAAGAGGCCGCAGTGAAGCGAGAACGGGCTCTAGCTTATGCTTTCTCTCATCAGGTGTGTGTATGGATTCTTAGTGTTATGTGCACCCACATAATGATGATTAAGCAATATTTAAGCCTAGAGGTCGACCTCCCATCATAATTCCTAGTACTTTGCAATGACTATTTATGTGGCTTGTGCACACAAATCTGTAATAAGGCTAGCGATAGCCCCCATGTTTAATGCTTCATAAAAAACTTTATACGCACACACACAACCTTAATTAGGAGCCAATAATTAGGCTAGTGATAGGCCCCAACCACAAGTATCTAGTTGCACGCATAACCTTGGTTATGAGTCAATAATAAGGCTAGAGATTGGCCCTAATTCCTAACACTTCACAATTACTATGTATGTGTACACACATATCCTTTGAATCACAGTCATTAATAAAGATAGAGACAGGCCCTGTTCTAATTCCTAACACTTGACATATGTGGCACATACACACATATCCTCGAATAGAAATTAATAATAATGTGCACAAGAACTTTATATGCACATTTACAACCTTGATCAGGAATCAATAACTAGGCTACAGACCCCAAATCTAACTCTTAACCATGACTATTTGTGCATACATAACATCGATTATGAGTTAATAATAAGGCTAGAAATAGGCATCTGCCCTGATTCCTAATACTTCATAATGACTATCTATGGGCACACACATCCTTGAATATGAACCAATAATAAGACTAGAGATAAGCTCCCATCCTAACACTTTACATTGACTATCTATGTGCACCTGCATATCAAATTAATAGGAGTCAACAATAAACATAGAAGCAGGCACCAACCATACTTCATTCTATGTGTGTGAAGGTTACTGTCCTATCACTTTGCAATGACCATCTATGTCCGCATTGATCTGAACTTAGAAGTCCAGAGATAGGCTCTCATCCTACCACTTTACATCCGTCTACCCATATGCACATGCATATCCTTTAATAGGCGTCAATAATAAACATAGAAGCAGGCACCAACCATACTTCATACTATGTGTGTGACGGCTAGAGATATGGTTCATAATGAGGCCAGAGATAGGACTGGGTCATTGTTCTGTGCATAATGGCGGGTTCTTTCCTCATCTTTTTTAGAACCAAGAGCTCCTTAATCATAGTTTACAGTGTTTATGTCTCCCCATATGTTAGTATTCACTAGTTCCTTATTCATTACTCGTAATTCTTTTATCTCCATATCATATTGAGTAATCACAAACGTGTGTTTCGACAGCTTTGGAAATCAGCATCACACCAAACATCGTCATTATACATTGACACCGAGTCAGATAAGTCACAATGGGGATGGAGTTGGCTGGAGCGTTGGATGGCGACCCGACCATGGGATCAACCTCGAGTTTCTGATAAGGATAATATTATTGTTGCTACAAAAGGAGAAAATGCTGTTATTCAGCAACACAATGGTACGATTACTGAAAACATAAAACCAAAGAGTCTAGGGGTTGATCTAAACAAACCAAAGCCTGACGGTGCTACAAAAGGAGAAAATGTTATTCAGCAACACAATGGTACGACTACTGAACACATCCAACCGGATGCGATTGACCCCTTAATGACCACCAAGCGTAAGCCACCAGCCGTCATCGCGCGATTGGCTAGCCCACGGGGCCCAAAAGCAAGAGACTCCGATGAAGCTCTGGAGGTCTCTACTGCACGAAGTAGTGCGAGGAGCGTATATTCTATGGGTAATTATACAGGTGGTGGGCCAAAGTTCCATATCCAGAGCTTGAAAATGAGGAAAGGGGGAACTTCTATTGTTACTGATGATGAAAGTCTTATGGGTTCTCCTTCAGTCCCTAACTATATGAGTTCCACTCAATCTGCAAAGGCTAAGGCTAGGTCTCTGAGCAACCCCAAGCAAAGACCAGGGACACCAGATAAGGAGCAATTGTTTTTTACTGCAAAGAAGAGGCTCTCATGTCCTATTACTGAAGGATCAATGATGATGAGCACTATCTCCCAGACAGCATCATCCAATGGTCATTGAATTTCTTCTCAAAGTCCACCCTCTATTTTTATATTTATTTTTGGTTTCTACATTGTGTACCCTTATATCTAACACTTTTCTAGCAATAAGAGAATTATGGAAAAAATGATCATACTCTTGTTTTGTTTGTGTGTGTATTTTAAGGCAAATGCCCAAGGGTAAGGTAAGTGTTTTCGGTAACGGCATTACGCCCATTGGCGTCGCCGCAAAGTGTGCACCATCCATTTGAAATGCATAGCCAATGGGTACGCCGATTGGGTGCAGTTCATCTCTATTGACAAACTGTGATAAATGTTGTGTAAACTGGCTATGAACCATTGTGGTTATCTATTGGGCGCGAGAAGAGGCTGTATTTCTTCCTTGTTAAGTTGTTCTGTACAGGAAACAGGAAGCGTCCACAACGCCCCGAAGAACGGACTCTTCTCCTCCACTCCCCTAACGATAAGGTAGACTTCCAGAACCATTGCTTAGGCCTACAGTTAACTTTGTGTGCATTCCACACTAACATGGTCACCATGTTATTCTATCTATATTACGAGATGAAGCAAAGATGTAGTTCCCCCCCCTCCCCCTTTGCCCCCTTTTTGCGATATATGCGACTTTCCCAACGCAGGCTTTCCAATTAATTGCATGGAATCTGGTGCCATTTGGTTGTTTGTCTCATGTTGTGTCAATTTTTTTCATAAAAAATTATCTGATTGGGGTTGAATGGGCATCCCACACAATTTGTTGAATGCTATGCTGGAATAGTAGAGTGATGGGCAAATTATTTAAAACATTTATGTCCAACTATTCCATGGTTGAATTTGCTACCCACAGCTTGGAATTTTGTGCTACAATAAGAATATCTAGTTTAAAATGCTTTAAATCCTTCCCCCAACTTCAATATGTTTTTTTTTTCTCAAAGACTTTTTGACAAAATGCTTTTATCTCCATAATTGCATGGAAGTGTTGATATGAAAAAGGTGAAGTAAAATTTGTAAATCACAATCTTACAATGTGATGGTCTTGCAATGATTTTCCACTAGCTCAACTTCTCTTTGATGTTTTGCAAGTTCTAGTTTGTTCTATCTTTGTCTCTCTTTGGCATTCCTCCTTGGTGATAACCTATGTGTAATATCAAATTATTTAGATTTGTAGTGTTGTCACATGATCATATTATAGCATGTGAAGTAGATAGGTTAAGAAGCACCTGGATTTCTTCGAATTTACACTTAAACTTGTGTAGTGCTTTATGATTAAAATATATTTGTAACTATTCTCACATCATTTCAAGGTACAAAATAGGTATAATTAACATTAATGTATGCGATAAAATGTCCACCATTGGGCATCATCAAATCAAATAGAAATCAATGTTCAATCACATGTGAGTTGCAATGGTATGTATGAAAATACTTCTTAAGAAATGCTATTTTTCAATCAAGAGAACATGGAAACGGGCTTCACTTATGTAATCGATATTATATCACCTTTGACTGTTGTATTTGAACAAAGACTAGCCTCATCATGACCGTCTCCTTACAAATGTCATTGGAATGTGTGGTGAATGCTATCCTCTTTGCAATTATGTATGGCTTGGTTATTATATTTGATAATCGTCTAATAATTGACCAACATTGTTTTTATGTGTTCCTATTGATGCGATTGAATTCAATTAAGTTCCCTCACATGAAATGGAGGGAGGAGAGGGTTGTAATGTTTGGATCTAGGGTTTTTTGAAACGTGAGACATTTGGTTGAATGTAACATTAATGTTATTGTTTGCCTGGTGCCTCTTTCCAGACCCGCATGGTTGTAGTGCAATGTTTAAAACAATGGGTTTTTGAGAAAATAGGGCGACACGTTTCCAAAATGTGAGGCTTCCAGTTGGACACATGTGGTGGTGGTGCCCACTTGACGTGAAGGGGAGTTCCTTTGAAATGCGAGACTTCCAATTAAACAACAATGTTTACGGTGGTTGATGTAAGGAAAGGCAAGACTTATCATTGGGAAGACAATGTAGTGGTTGTCAGTGTGATGAAACATGGGACAACATTTGTTTACACAAACATGGTTGTGAATAATGTGAGTTAGAAACTTCCAATTGGTCAAACATGGTTACATAAACACATGATTCCGCAAACTTGGGCTCGATTATTTGCCTAATGTAGTTCAAGACTGTGGATTAGACAAACATGATTGTGATGGTAAGTCAAAGGCTACAAATTGACAAAATTGAGAGTCTATTATCCGTAACAACAAAAGCTCGGAACTTTGTGATTGGAGAAACATTGCTTCACACACACACACACACACACGAGAGAGAGAACGTCGTCATGATTGCGAGGCTCACAGACATGGTTTGCCCATCGCTCATGAAATGAAACCATCCATGGCTTATGACCGGAGAAACACGGTTGGTGATTGTTGGTCGGTCTGATGAAACGAAATGAAACGAAAGACTTCAGATCGGACGATCAAACATGGATGCAATCTTGTCCATGAAACAGAAGAAAACCCTCGAGGCTTAATGGACCCTGGGAATTCTTGATGTAGTGAAGATGGGGTTTGCTTCTCGGACGTGTCACAAAGACGGGAGAACCCATGGGGGGGCTATCGGGCGAAGCTTGTCGGTCGGTCAGAAATCGGGTGGGCCGGAACTTTCCGGAACCTTCCGGATCGGGGCCGAAAGAATGATGGTTTTGGAGGGATGAAGGGGAGGATGACTTCTTATTTGATGGGGCGGCAGAGATAAGAGTTGCTGTTATTGAAAGCTCCTCCATCTTCCTGGCTATGGCGACACAGACGAAGGTAGACACGGCCCAAGCTCTTCTCATCGGAACTCTTGCACCAGGTGTTAATGTAAGCCTCCTTTTCTATCCCTGTTTCTCTTTTCCTGTTTGCCATATATGTATGTATGTATGTATGCACATATATGCGCCATTTTTTGAGATTAGGGTTCTCTCTGTCTGTCTGTCTCTTCTTTTCTAATCAGAAAGAAAAACTTGGAAATAGATCACATAATTCTGGTATTATATATTTGCATTGTTTTTTGAGATCAGGGTTCTCTCTCTTTTTCTTCCTGATCAGAAAGAAAAACTTGGAAACATATCACATAATTCTGGTATTTTTAGATATTTGCACCATTTTTTGAGATCAGGGCTCCTTTTTTTATTTTACTGATCAGAATGAAAAACTTGGAAGATCACATGATTATGGTATTTTTGAGGTTAGATTTTTGTGCAGAAAGAAGCCTTTGCAGATACATCATGTCATTTTATTTATTCCCTTTATTGCTCAGTTTTGGAAGGAAATGAGGAGGAGAAGGAAGAAATTAGCGTGTTACTTTCTGTAGATCACAGCAAGAAAACATTAGGGTCTTTCATTTTTGAAAACATATTGCAGTTATTAATGGCCATTTTTGGAATTATAAAAATAGGAAGAAATTAGAGTTTTTTGAAGTTTGAAAACAGAACATTGTTTTTCATGGACATTTTTGCAAGGAAGGGAAATAGAAAGGAATTAATTAAGTTAAGGTTTTCTCAGCAGGTCATCACCATTTGAATGGTAGAAAACTAGCCTTTTTTTAAAATTAGGAAAACAGAGAAATTGGGGTTTCAAATTGATTAGTAAAAAAACAAAAGAGAAGCAATGAGATGTTATCATCTTCTCATTTAGATTTACACAATTTGTATATATATGTGTATGTGTGTGTATGTACATATTCCTATCATATCAAATTAAACCAGAAATGCAAGCCAACCAAATAAATTTGTTCGGAAAGATGGCATCAGAAATAGAATAATCCAACAGGCGTCTAACATGTAAATATAGTTTGAAAAGATTGCACAATAAATAGAAACATATCAAATATAAAGGATTAAGTTTCCTTTGTACTATAAGTATCTGGCATCAACATTGTTTGCATGGCATGTTGTAATGCAAGAATTGGCTGCTGAATTCCTTTATAAATAGAAGCGTCTAAATGGAAGAGAATTGTTTTTCCAAAATATATGGTTTTGGTTAGCACCAGAAGGGGTAGAAATACAAGATGTCTGCGTCTTAATTACTGTAGAAATGGATTGTTAAATAATCAGCCCTTTTGAAGTTGGGCGTGCATGGTTTTCAAAAATGTGCTGTCTATTTTTTATGTAAAACCTAACTTGAAGGGCCTTTTTGATATAGAGCCCAATCTGAAGGTTTCTTCTTTTTATAAAAATTTCAATTTAAAGGATAATTTTATATTTTTTTATAAAACCCAATTTGAAGCTCCCTTTTAAACATTTCTTTTCCTTTTAGTGAATTTTTGGCTAGTAATGTTGTTTCCTTATGAACGTAATCTCTTTCCTATATAAATATCAGGCACCAACGTGGGCCGCATGGAACATTGTAATGCTAGCATTAGCTTTATCGTTGGGTGCATTATTATGCATCGCATTGGGTTCATCAAGTATGGCATTGCTTGGGCATGTCTTTCTTCTTATGAGTCTCGCTGGAGTGCTTTTCGCTTTGCTCAGCTGGTGAGGGAAGAAAGCAATGATATTTGATGTTTCTTGCCATCTTATTTATGTGTTTGAAGATTTACTGTTTATTAACATTCATAAGTGGAAAAGTACAACCATATCTTATGTGATTCACTAATCAAATCAATAATATCTCGTATGATTGATTAATCAAATCAGCATTATCTCATGTGATTGATCAATCAGATGAGCCATTTCTCATATTATTGAGTAACTGAGTTAATCATATGAGATGTGTTTGACTTGCCAATAGAAGAACTCATATATGAATCGTGAATTAATCTGATATCATATGATTTATTATTGAGCAAGTTAATTATCTCTCATATGATGCATTGATGGATTTAATCATATCATCTGTGACCGATTAACTGATTCAAGCATATCTCACGTGAATCATGATTCATTAACTGTCAACCTTTCCTTCTACGATAGATTAATTGTGTTGACCATATCTCATGCCATTGGCTAACTGACTCAACCTTATCTCATATGATTACATGATTGATTAACCAAGTCAACCATATCTTGTGTGATTGATTAACAGAATTGAGCATATCTTATATAGTTGATTAACCAAGTTAATCTGTCATATGAATGATTAGCCTACTCAACCATATACCTCATATGATACCATATTGAAACTGTTTGATTTGCAGGTTTATGTCAGAGACCGGCCTTGTGAGTGTTGAAGATCAGATGAAGGACTTGAATTTAGGTGAAAAGGAAGAAAAGGAAAAGGATTCTTAAAAAGACTTTTGTCATATGTGATGAGGTATGAAGTAGTGCTCTCCGAAGACATTTCTCGTATAACGAGTTTTTTGATATTATGGCAACCACTGCTTGGTAAGCCACGTCATTTATGGCATATGAAAGTTGTCAGTTGTCCTTTGGGTTCACATTATGGCATATGAAGAATGCCACGAATGCCCAAATTCCAACATTCGAACAATCTAAATACGAGCAAATTTTGAGCCTGTTTTTAAAATACAATTGTTAGACACAATATGATTCATGATTTGTATATCATCAGAAGACAAATAATTTGTTTAAATGGGAAAAAGGAGATGCTTGTTTCAATTGAAGATGGAAGCTCATACAAATGATGTGATGATTCCAATTCATTAGAATTCGGTAAAATAAATAAATTTGACGATTGTAATCCTCTATGTACAACAAGCTGTTAATGTATTTTGTTGAATTGTGGTAATGGAGTTTATTTGTGTTGTAATTAATTTGCAATTATTTCTTTTGTTCAATGGCGTAATTCATGGGAATTGCCTTTCAAGGGATCCGATTCTTAGTTTCAGAATTGATACTTGAGTTGATGAGTCCTTTAGTGTAGCAATCTTGGAGTTGGCGATGTTGTATTAATGTGATGTACACAAGGGGACCAAGACCTTTTGTGTGTGTGTGTGTGAGTGAGTGAGAGAGAGAGAGAGAGAGAGAGAGAGAGAGAGAGAGAGAGAGAGAGAGAGAGAGAGAGAGAGAGAGAACCATGAGGGTGTAGCTTTGTTCGTAACTAGATCTTGTGTTCAACATCTACATTATGGAGAGACATTATGGACTAACTCTATATGAAGAGATATTATGGCAAAGAACAATTATCTCAAACTATTGAGTGTGTTGAACCTTGTTGTTGTGGAACTCTCAAGACCATGCCACTAGTCATGTAAAATACCTTTGTGGGAATAATCTTTCTAAGCATTAATTGGCACCCAATTGTTGATCAATTCTTTCTCTTGCAATATTCTGGAAACAATGGAAAGTTCCCAAGAGTGGGATGCCTCCATGAGCACTATCACTCTTGCACAAGGCGTCACAATGTTATATGATGCTAAATCCCATTGTATTATTTGCGAAGAAACATGATGTGATTTAGCATTATATAACATTGTGTATGCTAAATCCCATTGTATTACTTGCCAAGAAACATTGGTAGATTACAAATTACAACCGTGGAATGCTCAATAATCAAATGCCGCAACATCCTAACATTGATCACACACTAATCTCTCTCTCTCTCTCTCTCTCTAAAAGGGAGCATCCAATTCAAGACTTACATTGAATGCCTTGAGACTAATAGTACTAAGTAGTAGATTACACTTGCTTTGATGTATGTGGCATTGGGAACATGTTTGTGTGTATGTTTCCCACACCTTTATGATTAGAACTAAGGGATGCTCTTCCACCCTCCACATTGGCTGACTATCATGCTTCTAATGTACCCGTTCCTCCAACGCAAGCAACAACCAAGTTGTACCTTTAGAGCACATGAGTTCATCCAAACCTCATCTTGAGCATCTCATTGAAATGTTATATAATGCAACACAAGATCATGTGTGTGCACTTCGGATGGCACCGCCAAAACTATTCAATCATAAGTATTGGATTGAGATGTAATAAGAACTAACATAAATTGAAATGAAGCAATCATATGCCATCAACTAAAAGCTTTGCGTTGTAGAAGAAATGTTACTTTGGATGGCAATACCATGGCTATTCAATCATAAGCTTTGCATTGAGATGTAATAAGAACTAACATAATCTGAATTAATGATCTAACTTAATACTTTAGACACCGTAATAACTTAATAATACAACGTAATCTGAAATGCTTTAGACACCAAAGCTTTGCATTGTATATCGATAGATCAATATGTATATTTTTAATATCAACGTGAGATAGATTTCGATCTATGGGATGGGATGGGGTTCAAGGTGAGGATTGAACTTAGGTTTTCTTTGATTCTATGGTGTAAAGCACATGCAATGGCTATAGGGTCAATCTTGATTAATGTTCACATGATCCTTAGTACTCTATAATGCAAACATCATTATTTCGAAATAGACTCGTAGTTTTTTTGCTTTTGCTCCTAAGTTGTGCTCTCTTTAACAAACATATGTCTATATCCATACTAAAACAAATCAATTTGTTTAAGTAGATTCGAATATGGCAATTTAATGCATTCACATACACACACATAATGGAAAGCCCATCAACTTTACCTCTAACCTTTGATTAATAATATTTGCCAATAAGTGTACTTTGAAAAGATATCTTCGAGAACAAATCAAAGTAGTCCTTCCAAGAGATTGAGTCTATAATTGATGTTTATGATATATACTTGATGAGGATTATGTTATTAAATGAGAAAGGAGGTGAAAGTGAATTTCCAAGCTAATCCAATATTCGAGAGATGATGAGATTTGGTGATGAAATTTTATACTATTGATACCAAACATCCATAGCTTGATTGGATTATGAGAGGAGTGATTTGATCAAAACTAAATTCCGTTTTCTTTACAACTTCACAATGAGTTCGTAAATGTCGATTCAATAAAGTTCTCGACCTCCACTTACTTTGAAAGTTAACTAACTATCATGCTGAATCAAACAATTGTTTCTCAAACAAACCTAATCACTACTTTAAGTAGACATTTCTTCTCTATAAAGTTTTGATTTTGATTATTGATATTTAGCATTAAGCACAATGATTAATTAATGATTCTTTAATCAGCATATCATAACAAATTAAACATTAGTAAGCATGATTTCAGCATTTTGAAAGATTAAGCTTATGCATGACTTTGAAAATATTGTATCAAGTAAAGATTTGAACCCATGACCTTGTCTTGATGGCCTAATACAAGCTTATGACTAGTGTTAAAAGGAAGGGAATAAATTAGCTATATTTAAAACAAAAGATAGCATACACCATTATCAGGAAATAGTTAGTAAATTAAGCTTCTGATTAAAGACTAATTAACAAATTAGAAAGCCACATTATCAAATGAAGCTTTCATCTTTCAATTTCAACTAGTAAGGATGTGCTAAGTTAAAGAGCAATCAGTAATTAGATGTCATAATTAGCAAATTTCATCTCTAAATTAAAGCAAACTAACCATTATAATCTTGGAAATAAATGCATTTTAGAGGTTTAATTATATGTACTTAACGTTAATTTCCACGTGACTTAAAATGAGGTTAATATATGTACTTTCACCAAGTATAGAAAGGCAAATATGAAAATAGGAAACCATACTTTTTGAATTTCTAATACTATAGGCATCAAACTTTCGACCTCTTTCCTTGTAAGCGAACATAAGGAAATCATTTATATGACAGAATGTTGGAAAAGTTTGGTTTTTGAAGGACCATGAGTGTAGTTGGGTCGACTCGTGTAAGGACCCTTACCTTCCACCAAAGGCAGAGAGCCAGCAAAATGAAGGACAAAGATCGATAATATTGGGATTTGACATTTCAAAAGCGTTCATGTGGGCACATGGTGCTACTACTATTGATTATATCCAAACTTACTTACCTAATTGCATTAACATGTACGATTCTATCCATTGCTCCCATAAAAAATCCATTAATTGCTTCACATTTGATCTTACATGATTACTTTCCTAGTATACCTAGCATTTGTATCCATCACTCACATGATTCTATCCATGAATTTATATTAGAGATTAATCCTGTAATTGCTCACCTAATCAAATGATTCGAGAAATCTATTAGAGCATCAATTATAATCATACTAGAGAAGCAATGTATGGAGGGTGGAGAACAAAATGAGGGCATTGTGAACATAAACATAATGTGATGAGTAAACCCTTACTCATGTTTGCTATCGCAATAAAATACTTGTTCCCATCTTGCAGCATAGGGTTTTGCAAATAACTTTTTTTTCTTTCAAGTTACTAGGTTTCTGAAAATATTATGCCTTTTGAGTGGTAGCATAAGATGGATAAAATTACGATTCAACAGAAATACGAACCCAAGTCTTTAACGAGTTTAAGATCCGGTGTCCGATAACCAAGAGAGAGAGAGAGAGAGAGACGCAATTGGAGAAGCGTGCGTGGTCCATGCATTCTCACAATATAAATGCATGCAAAGACAAAACAATCCATTATGGATGCCTACATAAAAAGTTGAATGAATATAGAGACATTACATTCATGTGAGGATACATAAGGTTTTCGAAAGCTGCCAGGTCTATGGTCGATAGACTAGACTACTCAGGTTGTTGTTAAAGCTAGCATAACAACCCCCCAAGCATAGGAATGGGATGAATCTTCAATCGACCCACAAACACTACATAGAAAAGACATACAAAACTCGTGATCCATCGACAAAGAGGGTCGCGAGTTTTAGTCCGAAAAAACAAGATTGCAAAGGATGATATCAGATCTCAGCTCCCCCCCCCCCCCCACTAAAAGTGGTTACATCCCACTTAAATCAGACATATATATATATAGTAAGAGAGATGCATTCACATTCGCTCGACCAAACACATAATCGAGAGACTTGGAACGAAAACCCGATCGAATGCCAATGTATATGTTTTCGCTGGAATGCACAAATGCATTTGATTAATCATTAGAAGTTGTAGATTCATGGATCATGATTGATTGATTCAAGAATGCATGGAATAAACAGAGGATTTTTTCTTGGATGTCTATGCATCCATCTATCTCTACTCAGGCCAAAGATTGACTGTAAACAACAACATCATCATCAAACAAAAGCAGAGAAGAAGGCAAAAAACAGAGTAAAAAAACTAAAGAACAGAAACAGAGTAAAAATAAAAAATAAACAGAGAGCAGAGCAGAACAAAAACAGAGGAGGAAGAGGAGGAGAAGAAGAAGAAGAAGAAGAGATAAAACAACAGGTTAAAATAAAGAACAAATAACGGAGTAAAATTAAAGAACAAAAGAAAAACAGAGAGAAATTAGTGATTCAAATTCCGCCTAGTTTTCCTTTCTTTCCTTTTTCTTTGGCAGGAAGAAGCTTGTTTCGCCATAGCTGAATTGTTTTGCAATTTGCGAGGTATTATTACATCACATAGTTATGCCTCTCTGTTTTTCTTTTCTTATTTTCTGATTTACATTTGGTTCAAAGTACTTTCTAATTTCCAAATTAGGGTTTAGAGAGAGACAGAGACAGACAGAGACAGAGAGACCGAGTCAGGGTTTTTATTGACAACTACTCTTTCTCTCTGTTTTTATTTTAGGCATTTCTTTTGCTTTCATTTGTATCTGTTTAAGATTTACTTTGTTTTTTTCTGCGTTTCTTCTTCTTTGTTTCTATGCAATTAGCGAAGTTGTGGTGGATTTCAATTGGTCTCTTTTCAAGATTCACTCTAGATTTCACCTTGTTACTAAAAGATTTACACGGTTTAAAACTCACTCCATTCTGCATGCTCTTTGTTCTGCTGTATGATTACTTTGTTGTTTTGACAAGTAGTACATCAATAAAATATATCATGGATTTCGAATCACTCTAATTTTTCTGCATTAATTCTCGTTTCTTTGTTATATGTAATTCAATTAGTTGTTTCTGATGTAAAAGGCATAGAGAAAGCGTCATCTCCGTTTAAGATGTTCACTATTTCTACATTTTTTTCTCCCTTCCTTTCAATGCAATTAATTAGTTGTGTTGATGTGTAACATCATCAACTAAATAGTCTGGTCCTTTTCAATTCACCCTGTTTAGGATTCCCTCTGTTTCCACATGTCTTTGTTCTTGACACCCAATGTTCAGTAGATATGTTGTATCTCTTTAATTCACTATGTTCCTGCATTGTTTCTCCTTTACTTGAATTGTCTTGTTCTATCCAATCAAAGATGTGTACTGTGTCGATCACATATGTGATGCATGCAGTTTCTATAGTGTGTTATAAAACACATTATCTTTTGTGCTCTGTAGATGTTCTGGACCATTCTTGATAGATCAAGAAATCATCCCCTCAACCCAAGCACTTGATTTGGGAAGGAAGTAAGGATTGATGGGTAAGAAAGGAAAAGTAAGCCAAGCATCAACTGAGGTGATTCCTGATGAGTTAAGGTGCAAACGATCTGATGGCAAACAATGGAGATGCACCGGAAGAGCTGTTGAAGGTAAAAGCATGTGTGAAAAACACATTGTTCAAGCCAAAAAGAGAACATCCGGTGGTGTTACCACCATTGCCAAACCACCTGCACCAAAACGACACAAAGGAGAAGAACAAACAAAGCATAAAGTTCTTAACAAGTCACCCAAGGGAGGCGGGGCTCCAAAGAAACGAACAAAGGCATTCTCCAGTGATAGTGAATCTGAATCTGAAGATGATAGTGAAGGAGATTCCGATTCCCCATCCTATAGCCCACCTTCAAAGCATAATAATAAAGATGTAAAATCCTTTCCTCTACATATGAGACGATCAAATGATGCATCAGCTTATCGGGTCAATGATCCTGGTTTCAATAGGGTTGACAATGATGTTAACAAGTTTAAGAAAAATGTTGGAGTAGAGCGTGGAGAAAGCTCACTAAGAAAAGTCATGCACTATGATGATACAGATGGATCTGAGGAAGATAGTGAAGAGGACTCAGATGACTTCGACTTTGAAGAGAGGAAGGTTTTTGACAAGAAGATTAGGGAGAAATCAGATAGTCTACACCAAAGAAAAGTAAGGGAAAAGATGGATGATTTGGAAAAGAAGGTAAGGTTTGAGGATGACCTTGATGAGAAGGGAGTGGAAAGGAAGGTGAAGACAAACAGGGAAGAATACGAGAGAAGATTAAAGCAGAGACTTCAGAATCAAGACAAGACAATGAAGGAAAATGAAGGAATGAGAAAGGGTCTCGGAAGCAAAGAGGAATTGGCAAAGAAAATTGGAAGGAGATACGATGATGATGCAATAGATGATTTTAGAATGAAGACCAGGCCTAAAGCTGATGATTCAACAAGAAAATTCAAAGTCGTGTTGCAAATATCTGGTACAAGTGCAAAGCAGTCTGCTTACCACGAATTCAATGAAATGGTAAGAAATAACATTACCTGCACTAATTATAGATACTCTCAAATATGAATTATTTTTATGGGTGTAATGGTTAGATAAAATGCATAATGAGGATTATATTTACGTGGAATTTCTGCTTGCATGACATGTCAATGTATCTCTTTATTTGTATTTAGGGCTGTTGCTTGTGGCATAGTTGAAGGAAAAGGTGAAATAAGTGGCATGTTCTTGATGTCCTGCATATAGCTTTAATCAACACATGCTTTAATTTTAAAGAAAAACTCCGAAATACCCTGGAGTTTTTCATTATTTCTCAAAATGCCCCTGTTTTCTCATTATTTCTCAAATATCCCTAGTCAGCCCTTGAAGGAAAATAGGAATGATATTTGAGAAAATAGGAATGAATTGACTGTATAATTGCTCAAATAGCACATATTGCTTGAGATGGGTTTGAACAAGAGCATTTGAGGGAAAAAAATAAACTTGGTGGTTTTCATGGGGGCAAGTGCAGTTGTATGGGAATTAGTTTGTATCAAAGATTTGATACTTTGATTTGCATTAAAATTACCATAAATTATTATATGCAATTATGACATTCTCTTAGGACACTTCACATTCTGGTGAGAAGTTGAAGAAGAGAAGTAAGGACAGCAAGATGTGTCATCAGTGTCAGAGGAACGACAGAAATTCTGTAGTCAATTGCCAAAACTGTAAGAGCAAACGCTACTGCATGTCATGCATTAGCAGATGGTGAGAAATATGAATTCAGTTTCCCATCATATGATGAGCTTGTTGGTATGTATTTAACACCATTATTGGGCTTTACAGGTATCCTGAAATGACTGAGGATGAGATAGAGGAATTGTGTCCACTTTGTCGTGGAATTTGCAATTGTAAAGCATGTCTTCGTATCATGAATGTTAAAGTAAACTCCATGTCAGAGGTAATTATCTTCAAGGACTTTAAATAGGTAATTTTTTGGAGTTTGTTCCAAAATTCAGCTTCAATTGTTGTAATATGTCCTAACGTGTGGGTTTCAGGAAAGGGCTAACATGTCTGATTCAGAGAAGATATCAACTCTTCGATATATGCTGTCCTTCCTCTTACCACACTTAAGGACCTTAGATAAACAACAAAGGGAAGAAATTGAATTAGAGACTAAATGTAAAGGTTAGTATAAAACATAATTTAAAGTTTCGTTGGATTGTTTATCTGTAAAGCTTCTTTGCAATTTCCACTCCCATCAAACTTTTGTTATGATCACAGGAATCTCTTGTGTTGACATTAAAAGGACAAGACTTAATTCAGATGAGCGGCTATACTGGTAAGCGATGCTCAGCGGTATTTGTGATACTGGCTTGATATGAATGTTGAATGCATGGTAGGATTATAAAATCTAGAAGATCTAGATCTGGAAATCTTTTTGAAGATATGCTGCATTTTTTGTTGTGATGTAAACTTTCAGCAATGGAGTATATTTTTATCATTATGTTAAACCCAAATAATAAATAATCAAAATATTTAATTTTTTTTGGAGGAAGTTTAACATATAAATGAGAGGGTTTGCCCATAACTAGACGATAATTGTCAATATTCAGAAAACTAATATGCAGAGAGATGAAATAATCCCTATAACTCCATAAGAAAGTTCATTCCTAACATTCTGCTTACAAGTTTGGATAGCATAAGGCTTTCTACATGTGATTGGCAAAAATTGATATTGATGATTAATGAGATGCCAATCATTCAAGGAATAATAAGTGTCTAAAAGGGGAGTGACAACTTTATTTCTTCCACAATGCTTGTTCACATACAACATGAATAGCTACCTCTTAATAGAGGCACATTGATCTCAAAACCTATGTGATCTATAAAAGATCTGCTTTTTTCTTTATTCTGTTCCCATTAGGAATAGAGGGGCTCAAATCCTCATGGTTAAAAAAACCAACGGACTTTCTTTCTACCTCAATTTACATGTTATGCACAAAATCGTAATGACATCAATGAGCATAAGGTCATTGGCTTTTCAAAGGACCCCAACCCCACAAGTAAAATCCTTGTGGATGTATCCTCTGTGATCCATGATCCATGATCCATGATGATGTAATTTCGTTTAAAGTTTGAACTTCTACTTTTGCTATTTGGATATTTGTTTGGAAACAAAAATATTAAAACATTGCTCATTTTGAATATTAGTTTCTTTTATTTTCTGTATTAACAAGGGATTTTCTTGTTTGCAGTGACAATTGCAACACATCTGTTGTGGATCTGTATAGGAGTTGTCCAGAGTGTAATTATGATTTGTGTTTGCAATGCTGTCAAGATCTTCGTGAAGGTAAACTACTGGGCTGTAACTCAGTTAAAGAGTCAACTGAAGTGCAAGTATCCGAATTACCATTATGGAAAGCTAATGAAGACGGAAGCATTCCATGCCCACCCCAAGGGAGGGGTGGATGTGGGTGGCAAGAAACTGTATTGAGGCAAATTGCCAAGCATGGTTGGATAAACAAACTTGTCACTGAAGTTGAATCTGCAGTAGGTGATGAAGTATATACTCGGCCTCAATCATCTGAGCCATGCCAGTTATGCTCTGCTGAAAAGTTTAACTCAGCTAATCATACCAAATGTGTACGTCAAGCTGCACAGAGGAATGACTCAGTGGACAATTTTATTTACTGTCCATCATCCTTGGACATGGGTAAAAATGCTTTTGAGCACTTCCAGAAGCATTGGCTTAAGGGAGAACCTGTGATTGTAAGAGATGTACTAGAGAAGACAAAAGGTCTAAGTTGGGAGCCTATGGTCATGTGGAGGGCTTTCCGAGAGACGACAAAAAAGAAGTTTGTTGAAGAAACAAAATCTGTGAAGGCTATTGACTGTCTTGACTGGTGTCAGGTACCACCCAACCCACTCAACATGTTTTTTGAATGTTTCCTGTGTTTTTCAGGCTTAGGCAGGAATATGTTGTAACCTCAGCTATTACAATTTGTTTGCATGGTTATATCTTGGCATTTCTTTACAGGTTGAGATAAACATACATCAGTTTTTCAAAGGGTATCAAGATGGGCGCATGCACAAAGATGGCTGGCCTGAAATGCTTAAACTTAAGGATTGGCCTCCTGCAAATTTCTTCCATGAAAGATTGCCGCGCCATGGTGCAGAATTCATTAGTGCTTTGCCATTCCATGACTATACACATCCAACACGAGGAATGCTGAATCTGGCTACAAAGATACCAGATAATGTTGCAAAGCCTGACTTGGGGCCAAAGACTTATATTGCTTATGGTGTTGAAGAGGAGCTTGGACGTGGGGATTCAGTAACGAAACTGCATTGCGACATGTCTGATGCAGTAAGTATAGTTAATGATCACAGTGGATCTTGAGAGCAAATGAAAACTGAGGCATTTTGTTGCCTTTTGCTAAGCTCAAAATTTGCATCATTTATTGATTTGTTTTCAGGTAAATGTTCTCACTCATTGCACTGAAGTCAAGCTGTCAGAATGGCAATGTGAAGTTATCCGGGAAAATAAGGAAATGGATATATCTGAAAGGCCAGGCTTAGACACAACCAGAGAGACACAGCTGGAGAAGAAAACAGAATCCATAATAATAAAGGACCATCCAGTCAAGGAACAAATTATTAATGAGGTCTGTAATCTTCTTTTATTTTAGGCTGTGAGCATATACATATATGGCATATGCAAAGCACACATGCTCCCACTCGGTGGTGGCAGGCATGTATTTGCATAAGGCCTGGAGTCAATAAGCAAATATTGAAATGGTCACTAGTCTTTGCGGAAAACAGAATGTTAGCTTCCTTGTTGAGGACCAATCTTGCTTCTTGAATACAGGATTAACACACAGTGAGCATAAACTCTTTTGAGGTGTTTCTTCATTTATATGAGAAATTTTCAGCGGTAAAAATTTCGCTAAATTGGTGATTTACCATCATCTTGATGTTGCAAGTGTGGCACTTGCAGGTGACTACATGGTTCAGTTTACATGACCTTGATATACAAGCACGACAACTGTTCCAGTATAGCACAGAAGCCCCCTCTAACTGACATCAGCATAACAGAATGATTAGGCAGCATATTATTAGATTGCATATAATCAGCTTCAGGTGGAGACAGGTGAAAAAGATAAAAGCCATTGTTGCCTGACAAAAAAGCCCTAGACCACGTTATTGCAACTTCTGATCTAGAATATCTAATGAGAGATATACTGAGAGCACATTTACAGACTATCTATTGTATTTATGCTGAAATACAATTATTCAGTTTGTGTTTCCTGGGTTCTGCTGGCTGTTTGTGTTTGTGTTTCCTGGGTTTGTGTATGATGGCTGAAACAGGCTATTCTTTCATGTTGAATCAATCAAGAAATGCCTAAGGGGGTTCTGCTGGCTGTTTGTGTTTGTGTTTCCTGGGTTTGTGTATGATGGCTGAAACATGCTATTCTTTCATGTTGAATCAATCAAGAAATGCCAATGGGGGGTGCCAAGCTTTATGGTCAATTGGTGTAGCGTGTCCTATATACTGAACTCTCACTCTCTTCTCAAGCATTCTTCAATGATTATTAATTTGATAAAAGCTAATTATTGGTAGAGATGTTAAATCACTGCCATCCAAGATTGTTTGAGCTGGTTTCAACAGGACTTGGGATTGCAAAGAGAGTTCAAGGCATGATTTTAGAATGAGACAGATATTACAGCCAGATCCTTTGATGAGATAGAGACACTTTAACATGATGATTTGACTGATTCGAGAGATCTTGGCATGATCAATAGGGATGCTCCAGCATTACTGCACTCATAAGTTGCATATTGCACCACATAGCTCTTTGAGTTCTCGTTTGATACCTAGCTTTTACAATTAGATACTAGATTATTTTATTGCTATAATTTAGCTCTCATAGCTTTGATGACATACCATGGTTGTGACAGTTGTGGGCCTGTAGGCCATTTTGGATCTCTTTAGCAATGGTAATGTATACTCAAAAAGGGCTAGAATAGATTAGGTGACAGGGGTTTGTTGTACACGTAGGCTACATCCATGTGGACCATGACTCCATCACCGGTGTCACCGGCAGATACAGGCCATTATCACCTGACATCGAAGATGCTTTCCTTGATTCGGAGACCTCTCCATCTAGGATTGACCCATGTATGTTCAGAATGTAAGTGCTTAGCTAATGAGATTCTCTGGTACATTTGGCAGTTCAACTAATTTAGCTATATCTATTCTGGTTTGTTGCCTTCTCAGAGACAAGGCAACATTTTAAGATGTAATCTCTTTTTCGGTCTTGCAGACCATTTGGCCTTTTAAGAGACATCAGTGTATATTTCTTCTTCCAGTTAATTAGATAGTAGCTGGATACATTATGCAATGTATGGATGATGCATTATCTTGTCAAACCTATGGACAGTACGTTATGCTGGCTAAATTATAGATTGGAGGATCAAAAGAAGATATGAAGTATTGTTTTGTAATTTTATTTTGTTTGCATGTCATATATGTAACACACACAATTTTCCAGAATAATGCAATAATGTCATCAATAACAATCTATTACATACATTTTTATAGGCAATCATAAATGGAACCATAGATGGTGCAGCAGAGGCTGCCAATACCAGGGTAATCCAGGCCGGTGATGAAAATCCTGAAAGCACTGTCAGAGTCTCCGCAGAACACATGAATGATGTGCTGAAAAAATGCAATGAAAAGGAGTCATGCATGCTTGGCCAAACTGGAAATATTGGGAAATTTTCTGCACCTGAAGTTGGTAATGAAAGCATTCATAACGTTGCCATAGTAGTGGAAGATATGTCTGCTTCTGTGATGGTTGTGGTTGACAATGATGATAAGACAAGTTCTAGAGATACAAGGCCAGAATCTACTGCAGTTGGAATCAAAGTTGCTGAATATTCTGAGCATGTCAGATCTCAAAATGGTGGATCTAGTGACACCATTGAAGACGAAAAATATGCTGATGGGTCATATACACTTTCGCAGGACCAGAGCATCTCCAAAGTGATACTTACTGATGTTCGGGACAAAGAAGTATTGAACATTGTTCCTGTAGATAATCAAATCAACGCCCTTCAATTTGATGCCAACCAACATGAAACTGATTGTAAAATTGATAAATTTGTGAGTGAAGATCGTGGTACTGGTGCTTCTATTCCAGAGGAAGAACCTGATAATGGTGCTTCTGGTATTGGTGTAAATAGTGAAGAGGTAATTTCTATTGGAAATGCATATTCAAAGGGAGTGTGTGAGACAAAAGAAACACACAAGGATGCTCTCATGGAACAAAAAATTGAACATATTGACTCTATAATGGAGCAAAAAGATGTACATGTTTATACCGTGAAGAAGCAAAAACACAAAAATCTTCAGTTAGAAAAGAAAACGGCTGATCATCATGTTAAGTCACAAATAGATGCTGATTCACAAATGATCCAGATTGATGTTCAATGTAAAGAAGCAGATAAACATGTTATTCCTGCTGAGGAAACCAATGTAAAAGACTCTGATTTGCAAATGATTGAAGTTGATGCTCGATGTGAAGAAGCAAATAATGACGTTATTCCTGCAGAACAAGCTGATATAATAGAAACTGAATTGCCAATGATGGAGATTGATGGTCAATGTAAAGGACAAGAGAACCATATTATTTGTACCAAACAAAGCAGTATAATAAACTCTGATTCACAAATTGATGTTCAAAAAACTCATTCATTGTGTGAAGTAAAAAGTAATGGGATTGATATCAATGAGGAACAAGCCATTGTTTCTGACTATGTTGTTCCTGAAAAAGACATTGTTCCAGAAGATACTACATTAGTGGAATCTGTCTCAGTCAATGTAGAGCGTGAGCATGAGCTTGATATGCTTGAGAAAAAAGACGACAATTTGAAAACTGATGTAAAAGATGCAAATCATGCAGACAGAAATGTTCTCATAAATCTAATTCATGATAAGGAACCAGAGTCACATAGCGGTGGAGCCCTGTGGGATGTTTTCCGTCGTGAGGATGTACCAAAATTGCAAGCCTATTTGAAACAACATTGGAGGGAGTTCCGACATACTGAAGAAAGGTTTCTTACACATGTATGACATTATATCGAAGTTTAACATTACCAGTATTGTCTCAGTTAGAGGCCCTTAGTTTCACGATCTGCATCTAACTTAAAACATATTACAGGTAGATGAACCCATTCATGACCAGACTATCTTTCTCAACCAAGAACACAAAAGAAAGCTGAAGGAGGAGTATGGTATGATCATTGAGAATTTTAAACATTTAGAGCCGTAAGTTCTTGTATATGTCAACTGTGCCACTGATTTCGTGTAGGAATTGAGGCTTGGACATTTGAGCAACACTGGGGGGAGGCCATATTCATTCCTGCTGGCTGTCCTCATCAAGTGAGAAATACAAAGGTATATATACATAAAATGTGCTGGTAAACTTTTAATGATGATCCTTTTGGATACATAAGGACCAAAACACTATTTTAGTGTGAACATCAATGTGACACTCTAGAAATAGATCATCATCTTTCTAATTATCCTGCCAAATTATCACCAACTTAAAATCTAAAATTAAAGATTAGTGGAAAACTTAAGTTTTATATTAGCTGGAAGTTTATCCTGAACCAAACTCAGGCCTTTTCCAACTGAGTTGATCACGATTCATCCAATAGCACCGATACTAGCTAATAGGAAGTATCTCTAGAGATCTTCAATGGAAGAAGAATGGTGTCGCGGGACCAACCCTTTGACCAATTCCACACACTTTGGGATCTCCTATTGCCACATCGAAGGCTATATGCTATAATGGTGCTGAAGATCTCTTCTCGTTGGGTTTGTGCTTGTGTGTTTGTGCTATAAAGGCTCCTATAGTATGATCTGTCCATTTCCCCTCAAATGATGAGGCTTATTACACTCATACACACACACACACACGCATAGACACAGGTATTTATGTACATATAGTAAATTATTTATGTATTTATGTATATAAATAGTCATGATGAGGGTTATTACACACACATATATATAGGTACACAGGTATCTAATTATATAAATTGTCTGGCACATGATACATTTGATTCAGAGTGTCTTTCAGTTTTATGTATTTGATGTGTTCATTTAGAAAAAAATTAACACATGCAGTGTGAAACATCCTGCTAGGAATTTGTTTTGTGGTTCTTGTAAGTTCGTAGGAATGGAGAAGGAATTTGAGTGTATCCAATTAAAAGAAAATTCATGGTTCTTGAATTGGTTTCAGTCTTGCATTAAGGTTGCATTGGACTTTGTAACGCCGGAGAATGTCCAAGAATGTGTACGGTTGACCGAAGAGTACAGACTGCTGCCAAAAGGTCATCGCGCCAAGGAGGATAAACTGGAGGTGTTCATCTCTCTCTATATAAAGTATCATTTCCATCATCTCTTTGTAATGGGCATTGTATTAATTAAATATAGAGAAAAAATCTGTAATACCGTGTGTTTTCGTCCCAAATGCCCCTGGGTTTTTGCTAACTCTGCAAACCATTCGTCAACCCCCAAAACAGAGAAAGGGTATGGAATTGACTATTAATTGCTGAAATATCACATATGATTATAAAAAAGGAAGAGGAATTCATGACCATATTATTTGAGGAAATAATGAAAACTCAGTTACATTTGGGGAACAAATAAAAACGAAGCAATACTTCAGAGTTTTCCCTTAAATACAATACCACCAATCAATAGGTCTGGTGTGTTCTTGTATATGTTGTTTCTTCACCACATATACACTGTATCTGAATACTTGATCCTCAGCTCTAGTTTTATTATTAATGTTTGCATCCTTCCAATGCATTTTCTTTCATCAACACATACATAATGCTATTTTTTGCATTTCTCTCCCCTTACGGTAATTGTTATTTTCCTTATCCAAATTTTCAGGTGAAAAAAATGGTGATATTTGCAGCAGCAACTGCAGTTAAGCAATTGAAACATCTATTGCTATCATGGTAATATCCTAAATTTGATATCAAATCTGTCTTTCTTTTCTTTTTGAAGCTTTCCTAGTAAATATATATATATGTAAATGTTGTGTGATGATTTCAGTCCAGAGCCACTCAATAGTAGTCCAGGTGTTGAACAATGAAGGAAATATGGAACCATTGAACATAACCTGAGAAATTTTCCATCCATCAGTTATATTTCCGTTGGTTCCGACAGTTTTTCTTTTGAAGTGGTAGGGGATTATGTGTGTGCATTGTGTAACCGTAACCGTACTTATTGAATGCTAATTCAGCTCATTTTAATGTAACTTGAAAACAACATACTCTTTTGAATTCATTCCTGAAAATTTATACTAACCCATTTGTACAAGTTAGCCCTACATTGCCATGAAGTCTTATCTACTACACAGGTTTTTGGTATGATAACTCTCTACAAAGCATTTGAATGTAGATAATCAGACAGAATTGTAACATGTGTTTTGCATGAAAGCAGTGACTATTGAACTCTCGGCATTCACTTTGTGTTTTCGGTAATTAGCCGCCTCTTATATGTAAATTCTCTCAACAATTCTGTATTCAATTTGGACAGGAAAAATTCCTAGAATGGTTACTAAAAAATGTCAGAAATTTTGTGCAAAATGTCTACTGAAACATGGAAATGTAGTTACCAGAATCTCCTTTATTTTGAAGCATGAAAATAAAATAAAATACAACCCTAAACCAAAGTGCATAGAATCGAATAAATTTTGATTAGCTAGAAGGCATGAGTAATTATCTCTAGTTTTGGGATTTGAACACTCTTTCTCCAATTCCAATGATCCTCTCATTTTCAATGATTTTCTTTTAATATTTTATCCTCTCTTTCTGATGGTCCTCATTTCTAGGGCTTTGCCTGTGTATCTATGGCTATATGATGTATCTGTCACTTTTAACATGTTGCTGTACGTGATATTAAGTGGTAGTTTAGGTTTGAATTTTCGTTTTTTCTTACTATGATGATTGACTCCAATTTGATCCTTCACACTTCTTTATCTTCATTAAGCAAATCAGGAAAGACCAGTTATGTCAATATATGTTTGGGGATCTATATGGTACCTGATTTTCTATGTTGTTAACACTTTGCCTAGAATATTGATACCAGGCCAAACACTATGTGAACAGCATCAAAGTAAGGTGCAAATTATGATACTATGATGTATATATAAAGTAGATATGGAAAAGCTTTGTTCCAAGAGGGGTTTGGATCATTGTATCATGTTATGCAATTGGAGGTGCACATTACACATTAAAAAATAGAGCACTCCCACTACATATTGCATAACTCCTGGGGTTTGGAAATGTCCTAGATCACAAACGTAGAAAGCCATGATAGGGAAACATAGGAAGTTTGTGTCAGCACTCGTCAATTACAAGTAAAATAGTAGACAGGACTCAGGGGTTTGGGGGAGCTATGAAATTTTCATTTCTCAAACAAGCTATAAGGCTACATTACATCGGCTTCTTTGCAGGTTAAGATTGCTTTTTAATATTAAGATTTATAGCCCAGCCAATTATGTAAACTGGAAAAGATTATGTTTGCTAACCAAGCATTAAATGCTGTTCATTTAGAACTGGGTGGCCTTAACTTTTGTGTGAACATGGAACACATACAATCATAGCTATCTTTTTCTGATGTAGCCATGGCATCCAAACATCTTATTCAATCTTATTCATGTCAAGCATTGTAGCTAATTATAACCAGATGACACGTATGGGTACAAGCAATACATACAAGCGTATCACCAAACCAACAATAAGTCTTTCTGAGTCGTAAGGTAATTATATGTACTTCTGAGTTGTACACAATGACACTAATTTACGTAGTCAAATTGTTAATACACATGCATTGGTATGGGCCAGCATTTTCACAGATGGGCAACAAATTGAGCTTACTAAGAGTGTGTTAGAACTTGGAATTATTATCATTATTCTTGTAGTGGTGTTAGTTGATAAGTACGAGACAAAGAAAACTTGGGGACTATGAAACAAATACAAGAACACAACACAAAGTGTTTTAGGAACATGGATAGATAATATACAATAGGGTGACACGAATACAATAACATGGATCGATAGAGAAGATATCATGTTGGGTATGTATATTTATAGTTTCCCCAAGGTTTTGGGTATAAAAATAAAGAATGTGAGTTTAGAAGGTTGAATAATTATACAAAAGAGGTTTTCTTGAATGTATGGAATGGAGGAGATATCAAATATAATGAATGATTTTATTTGCTATATGATAAATAATGATGGATCCATGGAAGGGTTTTTAAAGCAATTGGTTTCGTTATGCCCATACTTTTTCTAAAGTGGTAATGAACTGCTATATGTAATGGATTGTTCAATTTAAGGTTTAATAAAAAAAAGAAAAAAGATCAAAGGTTTTCCTTGCTTCTTGTTTTTGTTGTGGTGTAAAAGACCATACACATCCTCCACCCATCCATCTATTCAATCAAGTGACAATGAAGATTCATGGATTCATTTCGTCAAAGCATCCAAGAAGACACTGTGAAGAGGGGCTTGGATTGCCACCCAAGTGTTAGGGAGCCTTGCTGATGCTCATGCAGGGTGAAGCTATCACAAAACCGCCAGAGCAAGATGCGGGCCTGGCTGAGCGCGTATCCGCTGAGCGGGTTCGGCCGGAACCCGCTAGACACAAGGCTCCGCCTCCAGCTCTCATGACACATAAGCCTCCGCCTCGGTCCACGTCTCTGCCCATTGTCCGGGCCGCCCACCACGCTCTCAATCATATCCCCGAGCACGACCCTCTCGGCCAAGAGCCTCTGAGCAGAGTCCCGGCCCATCCCGGCTGCCTCGATCGAGTCGAACATTGCCGAGAAGAAGTGGAGCGCGTTCACAAACCTTCGGTGGAACGGGCCGCGGTCAAGGTCCGCATCCATCTCAGCCACAGTCACCACCTTGGGCTTCAGCCGGGCAGCCAGTGCGAGGATGTCCCGGACGGCTGGACATGGCGGGATGATGTCCGGGCCATCTTCGAGGAGCAAGTTCCCGAGTGATTGCATGAAGTTGACAACGACCCACTCATCTTCTTGGGCACCAATGGAGACGGGGTGGGGCTCGGCTTCCTTCCACTCCACGGAGACCCCAACAGAGCGACCGAATTCGGCGAGCCGCCGCCCAACAGCCATGGCCATGGCCAGATTCTTGCTGCTTTGTCCGGGCAACCGGACGGAGGTTATGGTTACAAGCCTGGGGATCTGCCTGTGGCTGCAGGTCTCTGTTCCAGTGCCCATGGCCTGCAGGAGGGATGCCCATTGCGTGCCATGGCCGAGGCCGAAATCCACGATATGGATGCGCTGATCGGCCATAGCCGGCCCCAAAGCATCCAAGATGATCTGGTTAGCTGTCAGCTCCGCGAAGGTGAAGAATGGAGAGATCTCATTCATGGCTTTATAAGCCATTACATTAAACCCTTCTTCTTCTTCTTCTTCTTCTTCTTCTTCTTCTTCTGCTTTTGGTTCTTCTGTTTCTGTTTCTGCTTCTTCCTTCTTCTTCATCTTCATCTTCATCATCCTCTTCTTCTTCTTCTTCCTTCTCAACACCATCATCATCATCTGCTTCTTCTTCTCTACTAATTCTGGTTTCCCTTCTTCTTCCTCCTCCTCCTCCTCTTCTACTTGCTCTCCTCCTTCTAGCCTCTGCCATAGCCCTTCTGTGAAATAAGCTGCCAATCTCTGTATTGGATCTCCATGCCTGCTGGACAGAGCTTCAAGTTTCGGGAGCAGCAGCATGGCCGCTCTCTCCTGGTCTTCTTCTACAGACTTCGCACATTCCAGCAGCAACTTCATGAGCTCAATTCCATGTGACGACACAGAAGAAGATGAAGCTTTCTGTTGTTGCAGAGACGCAGAAGAAGATTTCGTTGACAGCATGGAAACATGAGAAGCTTTCTGTTGTTGCGGAGGAAAACAAGGAGAATTCTGTTGCAGGGGAGTAGCGCACGGTCTTTGCTGCAGACAAATAACTTGTTCCTGCTGCTTCTGCTGGCTATGGCGAGATTCATTAACAAAGCACCCTGTTAACGAATTCGTAAAAGAATTCGACGATTGGGTGGGTTTGTACAATAAGGAGACATCTGCAGAAGCTCCAGAGTTGTAATTCTGATGAGCGATGAGTGTATCTTCTTCTTCTTCTTCTTCATCGTCGTTACCATCTTCTTGTGCTTTCTGATGATGCCTCTGCAGTTTCCAGGGCGAGCTTATTTGAGCCATGGCTTCTTCCAAGACGGTAAAGTCATCAGGCAAAGCGTCCTCTAATGGAGCATTGCAGTGTCTGTTGTTATTATTGCTATTATTATTATAAGAGGTTGAAGCTGCCATAGCTGAAGATTTATCTGAGCTCTGCGTTGAAGATTCACAAGGAATACATGTCTGATCGATGAAGCAAGACGTCATTGCCTGACCTTCTAGATCATACATTAAGCAATCCATTACCCAATCACAAGAAGCCATCTCTGCAGTACTCGCGAAATGAAGGTGATCTTGATTTCTTTCGTCCGTGCTATTTAATGTTTGACAGCTTAACGCAGAAGTTGTTATCTCATACGGCGCCATACCCATTCCCATACCTTGGTCTGCATATTTAGCAGAGAAATGATCTTTTGCAGACAGATGGGTTTGATCAGGAGGGCATAAGATTTGGGACGACGAAAGAGGGAAGCTTTGCAAAGAATTAGTATCATAAGCGGAGAAATCGTCGCAGAGAAGTGTGTCATCATCAGTGGAAGGATGGAGAATATAGCTATGGAAATCTTGATCTGTTTTGGAAGGATGCCATTGAAGGTCGGACACAGGTACTTCCGTGGAGAGCTGCGTCTGTGTGGAATGGTCAGGTTCTGAGGGATAAGGATGAAGACGATGATTCCCTCCTGCAGCGATAGGGGGAGAAGGCAGTGTTTGTTTCTGTTGAAGGAGCTGTGTGGCTATGGCGAGCAGAGAAACCTCAGACCTCGGAGAGGCCATGGAAGCTGCGGAGATGCTCTGGTGGACGCTTCTGTTTGTGTTGTTCTCTGCACACAGAGGTGGCATCTCTGTCTCGACGCCCCTCCTCTCTTCTCTTTCTGAGTCTTTTGCTTCTTTCTGTCTGTCTGTCTATCTGCTTCTGTCTCTCTCTCTCTCTCTGTTCAGGAAGGAAGCTGTTGGATGAGAATAACTTGAGGATACAGCTATGGCGCCGCCTGATATTCTTCCTTCTTCTTTAGCATCTTCTTCTGCAAAATCCTGCCTTCTGCTACTCTTTCCCTCACCTCTCTGCGTAGAAGCAACTTGGATTATGGTTTAGGACAAAGCTTCAGAATGCAGACAAAGAAATGGCGTATAGCAGAGATTCTTCTTTCTTCTTCAGCTTCTTCAACGCAAGGAGGGAAGGTATGGAATGGTATAGCTTCGAGAGATGGCAATCTCTTGACCTAAAAAGGAAGAGAAAAAGAAAGCAAAAGGAGAGGAGGATCCCACCCGCACAAGCAAGTGCTAAGAATCACAAAACTCAGTAAAGTAAAACCCTAAACCTACATGAAACCCTAAATTCTCGCAGGCTAAGGAAGGCGGCAGCAGCAGCAGAAGACGAAGAAGAAGATATATAAGTTCTCAAAAACCCTAGCTATGACAGTAGCAGCAGAAGAAGAAGATATAAGCTTACAAAAAACCTAACTATGGCAGCATCAGAAGAAGATAGAAGAAGATAGAAGCTTACAAAAACCCTAGCTATGGCAGCAGCAACGGAAGAAGAAGAAGGAGATAACAAAGCTAACCAAAAACCCTAGATATGGCAGCGGCAGAAGAAAAATAAGAAGAAGATGTAAGCTAACGAAAACCCTAGCTATGGCAGAAGAAGAAGAAGAAGAAGAAGAGATAAGCTTACAAAAACCCTAGCTCGTGTGAGGCCAGATAAACCCTAATTGCTATGGAATCGCTCTTTCTCTGTCTCTCTCTCTCTCTCTCTCTCTCGATATATTGTCTTCTAACGGAAACTGTGACACAGAAAAACAGAGCAAATAATATATGTAAATAAATGAATTAATAATTAAGCAAAATGAGTGAATAATTATTAATAATATTAGATAAATAAATATATTTTACAGAAAAACTAAATACTTACATTTCAGAAACCCTCGAAACTTCGAGTTTCAAAATTATTTTTGTTTTTTTTTTTAGCAAAACCGAAAATAAAATGATTTGAAAAAAAATAGAATTGGCCTTTTTAAATTGGAATTAATAATTTTAATAAATAAATAAATAACACACAACTCCTGGAATTTACAAAACTAGCCTATTCTTTTCTTCTTCTTCTTTTTGTTGGTTTTTAATGGAAAAAGAAATTATTATTTATTTCCTGGATTTCACAAAAAATGGCCTGCTTTGAAATTGTCTTCTTTTTTGTATTTTAAATATGACGTAGTGGACAAATAATTAATAAATCTTAATTATTAAGTAATTAATTAATGATAAATGACAATAATGGTAATACTTTATTTTTTTTGGTGAGTTAAAAGTTTTCTGTCTCCTCATTTTACGAAATTATAAAAAAGAGGCCAGAAAATTGATCGCTTTTTTTTTTTACTGGATAATTGTTTTAGTTTTTTAATAAAAAAGAAGAATAATAATAATAATTTCGAGAAGCAGAATAGCTTTCCTCTAATTTACAGAACTAGGCTTCCAGCCGAACAGCAGAGCATGCCACCTCAGCAACATGCTCGCCTGCCACGTGGAACTCGCTTTTTTTGAGACCCCTCATCTTTTTTTTCATTCATGGCCTGTACGTGGCTCCATGTCGGCAGACTGCCACGTGGATGTGCCACGTGGATTTCGCTTCTTTTTTGGAGATTTCTCATCTTTTCTTTTCTTTTTATTTCTGGCCTGTGTACGTGGTTCCATGTCGGCAGCCACGTCAACATACTCAAGTGCCACGTGTGTATTTCGTTTTTTGAGACCTTTCATTTGTTTTTTTTTCCCATTTTTGGCATGTATATGGCTCCATGTCAGCAGCCACATGGACGTGCCACATCAGCGAGCCCAAACATTAACTACATGCCATTGTGAACTACATATGGAAAAAGAAATAAAGACTTTCCTCTTCCCTGAAAACTAGCGTGCGAGGGGTCCCTTTTGGGTTTGGCGGGTACTGTGGGTCCTCAAACTACCTCCTAGAATGAAAACTGGCGTGCAAGGGGTCTCACTACCTGCTAGAACAAAATCTGGTTGGGGTTTCGCCAGTATCACCTACGGCAAAGGGGGGGTCTGTGGGTCCTCAAACTACCTCCTAGAATGAAAACTGGCGTGCAAGGGGTCTCACTACCTGCTAGAACAAAATCTGGTTGGGGTTTCGCCAGTATCACCTACGGCAAAGGGGGGTCGATCCCATGACCTCCTGGTCTCCATTGGGCAACCATACCAACTAAGCCACATCAATTTTGAGAGAAGCTAAAGTTTTAGGGTTCAAGGTTTAGTGATCCCAGCATGAGCTAATAAGGCCCCACCTCAAACTAGTTTTATAGCAAGGTATGTATGTATATAATCATATGGGGCTAAGAGATGGACGAAATAAGAACGTGCTCCTCCCACCACCTAACGCAAATCAATGCTTTTTTGCAACAAGACATTTCTAGTTGGACAAATACACTTCGTATGTACTTCTAAACATTTGCAACACTTTAATCTTCAAGGACACAAACAGATTGGGAAGGAGATGAACATATGGAACATGAAAAATGATTGTCTGGTTGCATGATAATCATGTAGTTGTTTGCAATGCATATACCTCCTCTAAACCTCATTGGTGATCATGTGAGACTTATTATGTGTATATGCTAGGGCAAGTCAAATTGAAATCCTTGCATGCTAACATTTCTCACTCAAAAAACAAACCAATCCTATCCTCGATAGTGTAACCACCTATACATACGTAATAGACTTCTTCTTCTTTTTCGCACAACAAAAAATCAACTTTCCATTAAGTTTCTTGCACTTACATCATGCCCTTTTATATAGTTTACTTAAAGGTGAGGGGATGCTTTTTTCCACAAAGGCCATCCTACCATGTAAAGATAAACATTATTGGGTTCAATTGAAGCCAATGTTTTCACTTTATTCCATTTCCAAGATTTTAACCTTTCTTAAGAGCTTTCAACAACAATGCATGTTTTTAAACCGTCTCTTAAGCCCTTTCAAGCTTTTTTAATGTTTGGCATTGCGCACAAGCAAACTAGTATATGGTTGAGAAAGCTCCTTTTGTTTTCTACATAGGTGGTCTGATCAATCACCAATAGTTGATACTAAGAAATATTATTAAACAATGAAAGTATTTTGCTTCGCACGCGCACAAGGATAGAAAAAAGTCATATACACACCTAGAATGTTCGAGTAGTGGAAGCTACCATTTATGCGTTGGTGCATTTCATACTCACACAATCCTTTCCATGTAGAGTCTATCCCAAGTTGAATGACAAATGCTTTACATCGGACAAGGCCCCACTTAGCAAGGGAGATCATATTTCAACTTTCAAGTCTTCAGAATGTAAACACGTTAACACTATTTTGAACTGTATTTATAATCGTGTCAGAGTAATAATCTTTATATTCCAATTTGGAGGTTTGTTTTGCACGCTCTCAAACCTTCAAAAAATTTATTTTTTATTTTTTTCCAAAACAAAACTCCTTCCATTAGTTATAAAATTTTACAAATGAGATCATTATGTACAAATCCCTCTAGGGATGCAATAGTTCCATCTTATGTGGATGCCCACTGACTCAAGAAAGGGAGAGGACGACCATTGTTGGATGAAGGCTATTCATTGTCTTTCAACTCCATCAGAGCCGCCATTGAGGCCATCATATTGGCTCTTTAGAGTGGCTACAATTTCACTCCATATCTCTTGCAATAACATTCCTCAATGTATGCCTACTAGAGATATGTTAACTCTTTAAATGAACAATGATATCAAAACAAATAAAATCTGTCCTTATCAACCCAAAGACAATGCAACTATCAATTCACGACGGGAAAACTTCTGGCCGACAATAAAGGAACATAAGTAGACACTATTATAGGTCTTGAAATGTACCGATGATGCGATGAATGAAAGACATTATGTCCTTTTGAATAGTTTTCTAGCACGATGACTAATCAAAGTCACATGTGATGACTTCTCTATTGATATGGTGGATAACAAGAAGCATGAAAGTGATAAAACATTAAGTTCAACTATCTTGTCTCCTTATCTCTTGCCTTGCAAAATTAAGAGAATGGCAAGATGCACTCAAACAATCTCAAGAGGTGATTTTCCCCCATTGAATTGACACAACATCTACTAATATTATGAAAGGGAAGGAAGCCTACAATTCACATGGACACGGAAATATCATCGTGGGGGTGACTGTATTATCTTGATATCATTGATATAACATTTGGTCGAAGGAATATTATGTACTTGAAAGTCTCTAATTTTCACAACATGGAGTTGGATAAAATAAATAAATACAAAATGGATTCATACTT